>NC_047678.1:1472609-1598801 GCF_011762505.2 Arvicanthis niloticus | reverse complement strand
TTACCGGCTCTTTCAATTATCATCTGGACTTTGCGAAGTAATCATATTCCGCAAGATAAAAAGCCCTTTTACCCTCTTTTAAATTTTAATTAAAGAAATGCCTTTAGTGAAGTTAGGTGTCTGTAGGCTCTAGAAATTTTAGGGTGGACTGTGTTGCCCCTAGAGGGGGTAGGTATGGTATGTTGGGTTGTTTCTTGACCATCCTTTTTTTTTTTTTTTTTTTTTTTAAGTGTCCTACTGGTACAGAGAGTTAACGTTAGGCAACCTAGTGGTTCCAGATGTATAGCACATCTCACATCCAAAGATGCTTGCTGGCCTGGCTTTCTTGATGAGTCTAGTCTTGCCTCCTGAAGTAGTATTGTGATGAGGTGGCCTTTCAGTAATCCTTGCTGTGACGTCAGTTAGGAAGGAATTTTATTTGAGAAACTTCTGGAAGCAGAACTGAAGATGTTTTTAGATAAGTCACTGAAGTGGCCTGTTTATTGCTCATTAAGAAAATAGTTCTTTGAAAACCAAAGTTTTGAGAATTCTTAAGTATAGGGTTAGGTTGGTGATTAAGCTAAGCACAACATCACGTAAGTGGTACTGACCGCCAGCAAAATACAGCTAAGAAGGACATTATGCAGTCGGCCTTTCTGATTAGCTTACATTTTATCTTTATATTAATTTCCATATGGTGTAGTTGGTTTTTCTTCTTTCTTAAGCTCATGTCTCGTCCTCCTTTAGGCCAGCATATTTTAATAAAATTCATTTTTGGATTGCTTTCTAGTTTGGCAGTGTCAGACAGAAATATGAGTTACAAATGTAAGCCACACGTATAACTCAGACATTTCTTATAGCCATATAAATAAAACAAAAGGAAACAGAAAAAATGATTTTCATGTAAAAGGTTTTAACACAATATTTTTGTTTCAACATGCAGTTGATAGACAAAACATCAGCAAGCGCCTCTGCATTTCTGTGCTGAGTTGTGGAAGCTGGGCATGTACTTTTTGCACTTGTGGTACATTTCATTATGGACTGGCCACACTTCAAGCGCTTGACAGCCACCTGTGGCTGTTTGCTCCTTGCTGGGCAGCTCAGCCCTGGTGTTAAGTACTAACTAAATGGCCCCAGGAGCCTTCAGAGGGCTAACAAAATTTGTGGCCAAAATCTTTCTGGAGATGTTGGGCTATGAAATAGATTTTTTTTTCTCCCTGGAATCTTTCTGTGAGGGTATTTCAAAGTTTCAGCTTGTCCCTCTGTTCACAGACTTCTGCTAGTGTAGCCAAGGCTATTTTGCTTTTTTTTTTTTTTTTTTTTTTTTTTTTTTTTTTTTTTTGCATGACTCATATTATGCTCTCAGTTCTATGGTCCTGGATATTTTTATTTGCTTTATTTTTATATGCTGGAAGCACAGTTTTTGATGTTAACTTAAATTATTTTAAAATTTACATTTTGCCTTTAAAAATCATAATAAAATTTCTACCATGCTTCTATTTGTATAATGAATTATATTATCATGCTAGGTTACTGTGTCCTATATAAGTACATGCAAAGCTGATTTTTTGTTTTTTGGCCTTAAGTGGACATTAGTTTGCTCGTGCGCTGTATGGAGCTCGATTGTGTGAGTTAGTCTGGGTTTGTGTATTATATGTTAATAGATTTTCAGAAAAGTTACCTTTGCATTAAATAGTTAATGATTATTGTTCCTTGAGAACTGGACACCTTTTTCATTAATCTAGAATTTGAGATGGACATACATTACTGAAATTCAGTTTTAACTTTTGTAAGTATTATATATATATGTATGTATATGTAGATGAGATATATATATATATATATATATATATATATATATATATATATATATATATATATCCTCCCACAGCCTTTCCCTCATTCCTCTTCCCCTTCTCTGAGCAGGTGGGAGGTCCCCTTGGGTATCCCCCAACCCTGGCACATTAAGTCTCTGTGAGGTTAGGAGCATCCTCTCCCACTGAGGTCAGACAAGGCAGCCCAGCAAGAAGAACATGTCCCACATACAGGCAACAGCATTTGGGATAGCCCCTGCTCCAGTTGTTTGGGACCCACATGAAAACCAAGCTGTACATCTGCAACATATGTGCAGGGAGGACTAGGTCCAGCCTGTGTATGTTGTTTGGTTGGTGGTTCAGACTCTGAAAGTCCCAAGGGTCTAGGTTAGTTACTCTGTTGGTCTTTCTGTGGAGTTTCATTTTCCAGATGAGGAAGTTAGAGTTCCTCGAGTTGATATTTTATTGTAGCTTTTATATTTGCTTTGTCTTAGCATACTATACACATTGATTTATCCATCTGTCCACTCACCCATCCATCCATCTATCCATCCACCCATGCACTCATTCATCCTTTCATCCATCTACACACCCACTCATAAGTTTTCTCGTGTGCTTACTACACAGCACAGACAGGATCCAGGACCAGTGGAGTAGTGCCGATTTTCCTTTGTACCCAGGAACATGGTTAATTTAATGAGAAAAAAACAAGTTTTATAATGTGTACCAAGTAATTCAGTGCTTGTCTGAAATTTTAATTTTCAGTTGCTATTTTTGGTATTTATAAATGCAAACAAAAATTTTTTGATAGCACTAAATGCCCAATAGTTAAATCAATGCCTATGGAGTATAACAAACTCACCCCACTTTTTCAGATCCAAAGCTTCTACCACTGAGAAAATAACCTTTACGGTGTTATTTCAAATATTGGAACCAAAATTCTACTACTTTTTCAAGTTGATATTTTAACATAGCTTTTATATTTATTTTGTCTGTAACATTATATTATATTCACTTATCCATCTATGCACTCACTCATCCATCCATTAATCAATTGATCGATCAATCCATCCATCTATCCATCCATCCAATCATCCATTTGGTTATTTCTGCCATTCTTGGATATAGATTTTTGCTGGCTTATTTTTCTTTAAGCCAAGCCAGACTCACAAATTTTAAAATTATTTGAACAAACGTATGAAGTTAATACATCAAATTCTATTTAAATCTACATTAGTGGTATAGTGGTGACCATAGCTGCCTTCCAAATTCTATCTGTATTTGAGCTGCAGATGTCAGCATGCTACATATATATTATTGGGCAGATATAATTTCTTTTAGTAGTGACTTTTCAGAGAATGAAAAAGTATATATGTACATATTAACAGGTAGTATAAATAAATGTCCTAAAATTTCTGATTGAAACATTTCTTCTGTTTACACTTAATCTAATGTGGCAGAAAACTGTACAGATTGCAAGATAAAATTATTGATACCCACGAGCTGTAATGACTTCATTTGAATTTCACTTGTAAAACAATCATCGCAAGACCTATAATTAGGTTATTATAAAGATAAAACCGATAACAAGTAAAATGTCTGAATGTCTGCACATTTTACAGAAGACACGGAAGACATTTCACATGGTATGATCATTCTTGCCATGTAAATCCTTGTAGCTTGTGTAACAGCAATCTCATCAGAATTCCACGTTCTTTTCACATTATTTTGATACTAAAACATTATGTGTAAGTATAAAATTAAATTACCAGTTATAATTACTCCAGGTTTCATTTCTTCATGATAAGAAGCTAGGTTTTATGAATCCAGATTGTTATGTATAATTTTAATTATGTTACCCTTGGCTTGGCTATGGCAGTTTGCATTTACAAACTGTATGTAGACTACTAGTGTTTGTACTATGGCAATGCCAGCATTATTTTAGGGAACACCTAGACTCTGTGACAATGTGATGTGGTTCGTGAATTTTTTTTTTTTTTTTTTTTCGAGACAGGGTTTCTCTGTATAGCCTTGGTTGTCTTGGAACTCACTCTGTAGACCAGGCTGGCCTCGAACTCAGAAATCCACCTGTCTCTGCCTCCCAAGTGCTGGGATTAAAGGTGTGCGCCACCACTGCAGGCATGAATTGTTTTAAAGTAAAACAAAAAAAACTCTCCCAAATCAATAAAAACATGCATTCGTATTGACTTAAATAGATGTGGGCCATACCCTCAGGCATACTTCATTATTTTTTTCATGAAAAAAATCACAAAATATATAAATAAATGACAGTCTTGAAATGTTGTATATTTGACAAAATTAACCAAAATGCAAACAGTGGAGTGGGTTCTGCTTTTCACACATTGGTAGGCCATTTTCGAATCCATGCACCACATCCGAGTTTCCATGAGCACCTTACAATCCTCTAAAATGTTCAAGACTTTTCCCCACAGTCATTTTTTTCAGTCTATCTGGAATCCTGGTCACTTGGATATCAACAAGGTGGGCCGCCTGCTGACCTTCAGCGGTTTTTTACCTAATGTCCGCTCCTTCAGGTCAATTTCCAAGGTTGGTGGTACTATTTTTCCATGTACTGATTTTTTTTAAAAGCTGCTCAGGCCGGTTGTCTGCCTTTGCATTAAATTTGTCCTGAGCCATTGCTATCAGAACAATATTTTATAATGATATTCTTAATACCCATCATCCTATTAATATCTGTTGCATGCTTGTTACATATACTAAGTGATGACTTCAGCTAAATCCTTGCCATATGGTTCCAGACAGAAGAATGCTGAATGATTAAACTGTGCATGTAGATTAATGGTTCTAATCTCACTGCCTGTGTATGGATAGTAAGAAAGTAACATTCATTCTTCTAGTGTATCCAATAAAAAATAAAGTCATCTACCAGTTGAGAAGCAGCCCAATTTATTTAAGTAGAATGTATGCCTGATGAGTTTTGTTTTCCTTTCCAATGTGCTATGGATGTTAAAGATGGCTCTAATCCCCATTAAATTCTGACTTGTGTCTCAGAGCTATTACTGTACTTCAATTGACTTTTCACAAAATTCGAAGAGGAGATGGGAACCTCTTAAAACAGAGGCAAACTTCTCACTCACAATGAGCAATATCTGTAGGCTGAGACTAAGATATTTAAGAAGCAAATGGCTGAAAATCATCTACTGTATTGAACTTGCTTCAAGTGTAATGATTTTCAAAGCACCGACCATGCACTGACAGTGAGTCAGTACAATGCTGCATGAGGAAGCATGATTACTGTGTAGAGAATATCATTATAAAATATTTCAGGAATGTCTTTGTGTAACGACTATTGTACATGGAGGCTTTTGTTCATTGTGGGGAACTAAAAATGAGTCAACATTCCATTGACACATGCATGATGCTGTACAGTCTTGTATGTAAACTGTTCCTTTCTGGACTTCACAGTTGTTTCTGTCATTGAGTTTCCCAAGATTTTATGCAAGTCATGTCTTTCAGTGCTGATCCTTCTTTTCTATTTCCCTTCAAGTTCTGTAAATAATTGCCCATCACTATAAATTGATGTTGTCTTTTCATAATTAACCATTGTCTTTTAAAGGGCCATACTGGCATTTTAACTTAAAAATGCTACTTCTTGTATGTACCGTGCCTGCTGTAAAGGCGATGACCATGTTGGTTTACACCTTGGAACACAGCAAATTGGTGGTAAACAGGCAGAATTCCAGTTTAAAAACATCTCCAGCACTGTTTATATACTCATAAATCATTAACATCTCATCTTAATATTTTTCTTATTTTAATATGAATATACATTTAAATGTATGTTTCCTAGTGAGACATATTTACTTTTTAAATGATTTCTCTGTTGCATTCAAATACATTTTAAAAGCTTCTGCCACAAACTGAGATGTATCAATCAACAATAACCAAGCAACAATGCAGAGATTGAACCAAGCCATCAGCGATTTTCTTTCTACATTATAAAAGAGTATGGTCTGTCACTGTTCTAAATTAACATCTATATGGTTGTAAGCAGGTTGTGATTTGGCATGCTTGTTCAAAGTGCACTCAGCATGTATTGAATTTCCTTAATTGTTATGTGAATTGTTTGCATATGTGGTATTATATGTGATTTAATGTTCTTGTATCCAAACATGTTTCTATTCTGCTTGATTTTGCTGGCCATTCTTGAATGGCCCTAGCAACTCAAGTATCAAGTGTTCTGTGCTGTCTTCTGTAATTTGTACACTTCCTGATGTTTTGTCATATCTTGTCAGCTTTTAATTTTTTTCTGATCCAACAAGATATCTTTTATATTTGTTGGAAACAAATTTATGCAAAGACAACTTTAGTAAGCTTTGCTCAACACAATTCTTCATTAATCATATTAACCATTTTCTGACATTGGAAAACACAACTGATCTCAACTCTCTTTTTGCAGTTAACCCACCTTCCGACTTGAATTTTAAAATTATAGATGAAAATACTGTTCACATGTCATGGGAGAGACCAGCTGATCCAATTGTGGGTTACAGAATAACAATAGAGTCTACAACAGGTGAGTTCCAAGATGCTGAGGTTTTTGGACAGAGACATCAAGATCATATAGTCTGCCAAAGCTCACACTTAACTGCAGGGAGGGTAAGAATGAGCAAGCCAGAGGGATTTGGTTGATGTTACCAGGTATTTGATGAACTCAGAGCTACAGATTCTAATCCCAATATTTCTAGTAAACAAGGCAAAGCCAAACAAAAACTTGTTTTGGAACGTTCTACTGTGTTTATACTACTGTGTTAATTAACCATGTTGCCCAAGTGTGGAGAACCAATGTCTAAAAGGTGGGAAAGTAACCATTTGCATCGGCTAAATGATAAGAAGTCTTCATTGGTTGGCAGTGAACATGGATATTGCCAATATTGTTAATCACCAGAGCTTACTTATCTCTTTGCCTTTTAGAATACCAGGAGTTTAAAATGCTTTCTCATCAGGGAGACTTGAAAACAAAAAAAAGACAGTATGGCCCAAGAACTGAAGAAAGAGTAAAAATGTCACCCTTTCCTGTTTCTCTCTAAGTACATTTGGTTAATGGCTTAATTTATTCTAAAGAGTATTCTAAAACAACCCAAATAGGATCCATACAGTTTCTAGACACTGGAAATATTGACTTTCAATGTTCAAAATGAGCACCGCAAGGATCCAATATCCTCACGTCCTACAGTGCTCCAGTTATTGTATGTAGCCCACATAGAAGCCAGGAGCATTTCTTACAGTCTTGCTATATGTGCTATCTTTCTTAATTATTCCTTGTGAAATATTTAATATAATCGATATATATATATACATATATAATATCATATATGACATATATGATATAATAAATATAAAATATAATTGAAGTATTAATAGGAATGCAGTTCATAGGCATTATCATGTTTTCTGATTGAATTAAGAGTTAAAAGAATCTAGACGGAAGTAGGCTAATCATTATGTAAGTAAATACTTAGTATATGATATCTTGAAACATGTAATACACAATTCAGTCAATTCAGAGGACTATTGGTATTAATAAGTGCATGGCCCACATTTGAATGTGTTTTTTTCTTTCTGTTCTAATCTATAATTTAAATTAGAACATAAATTAATTTATAATTTCTGTTAATAATATACTCTAATTTATAATTTAAAATTAAATTACTTCCTACTTGTATCTTATTTATAACATTTTTATTATTTCCTGATATCATAAAAATGATATGGTTTTGGTCTGATACTCTGACATACCTTTAACTTAGAAAAATTTCTAAGTTAAAAGCCTTTCAAGCTTTTTAAACTTTGAGTATGATTGTCAGATAAAGGCAATACCATTGCAAATATTAGTTTTCTAAAAATTCAAGGCCTTATTTTTGGAAGAATGTTTAAAAAAACCTCTTGGATGTCTTGAAAAATGCATATGGTAAAAGTTTCAGTTTTGGAGTATATTTAGACTTCTTTGTAACATCTTATTTTCAGAAAAGTTTATGTTGTATTTATATTTCTCTTTTTGTGTTTTCAGATGGGCCTACTAAAGAATTTACACTTGCAGCTAGTACCACTGAAACTCTATTGTCAGACCTTATTCCTGAGACAGAGTATGTGGTGACTATAACTTCCTACGATGAAGTAGAAGAAAGCGTGCCAGTTATAGGTCAACTAACAAGTAAGAACACATACAAGTTTAAGTACTTTAATTATCTTTCTGTTATTTTTATTTTTAAATTTGAAATAATATTTTGTATATTTTAAATTAAAATATCATGTCACTTCCTCCTCTCTCCCTCCCCACCCCAGAAACTGCCTCTCTCCATCTCCATCTGTGTCCTCCCCACTTTCAAATCGATAGCCTGTTTTCTTTGATTATTACTGTTACATAGATATATGTATATGTAGTTTGCAGACAATTTTCCAGCTTCAGGTTTAATCTTCTATTATATAGGTAACATAGAAGTTTCTACAATTCTAGTTATTAGTGGTTATGAACAATTCATTTATGCCTTTAACCTTGGTCTCAAGGAGTAGCACAATAATGTAAAAAATCATTTTGAAGTGTCTCTAAGATTTCATTAAAATAATTCATTTGTAAGGAAATCATTGTTTGGCACTTTGACCAACTGGGCAAGACCAAACATTTGAAACACAATATTAAAAAACAATGTATTTTTATGTTCTTACCATATATATTTTTTCTTTTTCCCATAATTTCTTTTGTTAATGATGGGCTTTTGACTCAGTTCAAACAGGTGGTCCAACAAAGACGGGGGAGCAGAAATCTGGAAAAACAGAGATACAAAGTGAGTTTCTGTAGTTTTGCTTGGATCTGTAGAAGTTACATGTACAGTGTAGAAGATGCTCTAATTACAGACAAAGCTTGATGGTCCTCCCTATATTAACAGCTATAAGCTTTCTCTAGAAGGAGTATAGATAGCAGAGAGAAATGTATGACTAAATACTTATAAACCTTGAGTCCTAACCTTCAGCCAATATTTCCTTCTACTACAAATGAGTAGCAATAAATGGTACTGACAGATACATGGGAGAAGACTGAGGGTCTTAGTGCTTGAAGCATCTCGAGTGCCGTGAAATACATGTTAAGTCTACTTGCATATTGAGCTCATCTCTGCGATGTTTCTGTTACCTTAGCTGATGACGTCAGCTTTCCCAATCTTCCCAGAGTTCCTACAGCCCATCTCTAAGGACTTGGTGAACACATAACCAGATGAAAAACACTTTTATTTATTTCGGCTGTGAGGCTCTTCGCCTCCTTTGTCTAACACTGCTTTGTGTAGCTTTCTAGAGTGAACTCCCAAGGAATTTCTTGGACTTCTGATTTTGCCACTTTGTAAGTTGGATTTATGACCCAGACTGACCATAAAAACATTATAAGCAGAAAGGCCTCTTTTTCTGGAAAATTTCCCTCTAGATCACTGTTTATTCTTCCCTCAGATGTCCAATAATCTAAAATGAAGTTTCTCTTATGTAGTTACATTAATATTTTCTCCAAACTATCAATATTTATTCTAAATCAAAATATTCTGTCAGATACGGTTTTTAATAGACCCAAATTATCCTATTAAACAGCATATAATTGTCTTGCACAATTTTCCAGGACCATTTTCTGCTCCTCTTTGCCAAATACTTTTTTATTATCTACCAACTAACTTCAAGGATAAAAACATCTTCAGAAATCCAATCAATGTTGCCTTGCAAATACAGATTTTTATGAAAACCAGCTTGCCTCCTTGACCACAGAAGAGCGTGTGGTCATAAAAGCCCATTGCATTCTAATCCCTTAAGGATGCCATATGGACATTTGTGCTTTTCACTTACCAGTATTTCCTCTTTTTGTTTAGTAATGGAGATTTTAGTTGTCAAATTTGAGTACATAGATAGCAAAGACAAGATATTTTGACTACTTTGCATGACGGTATGCATAGACTATACCAACTATAAACTTAGACATTTATATTGGAAAATATGACAGACTACTAAAACACTTTCTCTGCTGTTCAACCCAGACACATCTGCCTGAAGAGCACAAATTACATTTATCCGTTGATAAATAACAAGGCAGTGGGGGGGGGGAGGGAGGGGAGGGGCTCTGTTGATATTTCTTTTATGTGTCTCTCAGATGTTTTATGTAATCTTCATCTGGGGAAAACTAAAGATATGGTTCAGAAAAACAGGTTTCCACTGTATGTGCTCTGATTGAAGTATCCTGGGCAGTGTATCGCATGTCTAGTCATTTCTTTGCATATAGTACACAGCAATTTAAAGACATTCGATCCCATACATGGCTCATGATAAGTGTACTAAAATTACTTCAGTGTGCTTTTAAGATTGTATATTCTTTTAAGTGTGTAGATGGAAAACAATGGGTCAGATGTATTCTAATGAAGATTTTTGCAATGTCAGGTTGTCTTTTTAAAAGGTGGGCTCATTTAATCACTTAAAACTGTGTCAAATACATTTCAGAGTGCTCTGTCAGTGCCTGGACCGATTTAGTGTTTCTTGTGGATGGCTCCTGGAGTGTGGGAAGAAATAATTTCAAGTACATTTTAGACTTCATTGTTGCTCTTGTGTCTGCCTTTGACATTGGGGAGGAGAAGACAAGGGTTGGAGTTGTTCAGTACAGCTCAGATACCAGGACTGAATTTAACTTAAATCAGTATTATCGAAGAGAAGACCTGCTTGCTGCAATTAAAAAAATACCGTACAAAGGTGGCAACACAATGACAGGTATGTTTTAGAGATTATATTATTGTTTAAAATAAACAAAGTGTCTATTTTGAAGAGAAATTTAAGAAATTGGTTGTATAGTAAGCACCTTTGGAATTAATCTCGTAGTCTTTAACTTTGGGAAAATAGAGTAAATGAACATTTCTTTTTTTCCTTCAGGGGATGCCATTGATTACTTAGTTAAAAACACTTTCACTGAATCTGCTGGATCAAGAGCTGGCTTTCCTAAAGTGGCAATTATTATCACGGATGGCAAGTCTCAGGATGAAGTTGAAATTCCAGCACGGGAACTTCGGAATATTGGAGTTGAGGTTTTCTCTCTGGGTAGGTTGATTCTGACTGGCCATTTTTTTTTTCTAGCTCTTCCTCAGTACACTTGATGCTTAAGAAGATAAAGGTCGATTTCTTAGGGACGGATGCTGTCAAAAGTGCTTATTGCATTTTATAGGAAAGTATTTTGCCAAGTTGTCTTTGAGTAAAAATTCTGCTTATCTATTTCCTTACAAAACTCTCTGAGCATATGGATTAAGTGAGCTGATGTTCACATGCGTTGCCAGGTCTCTACTTTTCAAAGAACACTCTGCCAGTGATTCTAATAAAGATCCTCCTTGTGTTATCATTAAGTGGATTTCGTGCATTTTCTGCATTACACAACACTTGAAATATTCACAGGTCTACAGCTCATTCAGTACTTTGTAATAAAAAATATTTACAGATGGCAGAGACAAGGGATGACGTAGTTAGAACAAAGGCTCTTTCCATTAACCATTTGTTTTTCTTGTTGGCTGGCCACGTTTTGTGAAATAATAAAATCCTTTGTCATTGAATATTTGCTTTTCATCTACTATTATCTATATTTATTACATATCTACCTACTTGCCTATCTACCTATCATCTATCTATCTTCCTACATACCTATTGTCTGTCTGTCTATCTATCTATCTATCTATCTATCATCTATCATCTATTTGAGGTGGGGCTTTTCAATATATAGGTCTGGCTAGCCTCGAACTCTCTGAAATCTTCAAGCCTCTGCCTCTTGAGTGCCAGGATTAAAGGCAAGTGCCAAAGCAATTCTGGATTTTGAATTAAAAAGGATTAAGATATCTTCAGTTTTACAAGACTAAGAAATATTGCAAAAGGATTTTTGTAGTTGGTATGTTTCCCATTTTAACATACTCCTACCCTTTTGTTTTTAAGGCATTAAAGCTGCAGATGCAAAAGAACTCAAACAAATTGCATCCACACCTTCCCTGAAGCATGTGTTCAATGTGGCCAATTTTGATGCAATTGTGGACATCCAGAATGAGATAATCTCCCAGGTGTGTTCAGGAGTAGACGAGCAACTTGGTGAGCTGGTCAGTGGAGAAGAAGGTGAGTGCTTGTTTCTTGAGAGGGGATATATGTGCTAGCACTTTCTGACAGTGGCTCCTGCTTTGCAGGTATTCTAGAATAGACATATATTAGCCACTTCCTCCAGTGAATGACTGGTGTCTGAACTCAACTTGCTAATACCTTGGTATTATTTTCTCCCTCTACTGAAACATTTGACAAAATATTCATTTTTCTGTGAAGTTTCTGAACATTTTTGGGGGGGGAAGTTTTGATTAGACACAGTTTATTCAATATCTTAACTTTAATTAAAAAATTAAAATATGACATAATTTTCTCCTCTTTTCTTCCTCCAAGCCACTCCATGTGTCTCTTTGCTTCCCTTCAAGTTAATGGATTATTTTTGTTTGTTATTGTTACATATATATTTGTGTGCCTGTGTGTAAATGCATAGATATATAAATACAACCTGCTGAACCTGTTTAGTGTTATGTGTATGTATATGATTTCAAGGATCCACTTGGTATTGGATAAACATCAGGGCTTTCCCCTCTGGGAAAATCCATGTGTTCCACTCTCAACATTCCTTAGTTGCCTATAGTTCTTGGCCTAGGAGTGGGGCCTCATGAGATTCCTCCATTAATTAGACTTTTATAAAAAGTTTCTTGGTGTATATTATCTATCCATAATCAGGCTTTTCTGGTAGTTGATTTAATTATTTTATACTCAGACTTAAACAGTGGCAGATTTCAGACAATTATTTTTAGCATTCTAGAACATAAGTGAGTGACAGCATTGCTTCTACCAGCCCCCTTTCCACTACCACAGCTCCCTGTGCTCAAATCCCAGGCATCTTTCAAAGATTGGTCAGTTTGATGCTCCCACATCTGGAAGGCTTTCCATTTTTATCAGTTACCACTTCTAAGTACATAGAGGAGAGAAGAGGTATTTTACAAGTATCCATTTGAACACCGAAAGCCCTGGTATTTCCCCATGATCATCTTCATTCCACTCCAGGAATTGATAAATGGTTGAGTGTAGCTTGCACATGGTTCCATCTTTAATCACATGTTCATAAATTCCTTGGCTTTACTTCTCCCAGGACTTCTCAATGCTTCATAGGCTCTGAATTCTTTCTGTGTCTCTAGGTCTAATGGCTAATTTTCCCTCATCCTGGGTCTGTATTATCATCAAATCTACATGCCCACTTCCACTTTACTTAGATTCTCTCTCTTTACTTTAAACAGGTTAATTATTAGTGGAATGCAGTTTTGTGAGTGCCAAGGTCAGCCAAGGCTTTTGTTGTGCCTCTATTTGAACTTTCCTGCATGGGTAGTGGTGACCACATCATAGCTGTGACCATCTTTCTTCAGGGCCTGTATTGAGTAAACCATCAGTGTTCTGAATAGCTAGTAAACATCTATACTGGGACATGAAAATAAAGACAAGGAGTGAAATGCCAAATTCAAAATGAAAATTTTGGATTCAGAGAAGGATTTAACATTAGATATACTCTCATTAATTTATTCCAGAAATGTCTTCTCCCCACAAAACTTTATCCTGGCAGTAGGGCTCATACAGATGGAAGTAGGGAGAAAGGGTATCAGCCAGCACTTTTTGATACAGATGTTTTCAACTTGGATAAGAAGAATTGAAGGTCCAAATGAAAAACCTGATAGAGCTGTACTTCATTATTAACCACCACAAGCTTCTTCATCATCATCTTCTTCTTCTTTTTTAGTCATCGAGCCTCCTTCAAATCTTGTAGTCACAGAACTCTCATCAAAATACGTTAGGTTGAGCTGGGATCCATCCCCCAGTGCTGTGACCGGCTATAAGATCCTCCTCACACCAATGGCAGCGGGAAGCCGACATCATGCTTTGAGCGTGGGGCCCCAGACGACCACGCTCAATGTTCGTGACCTTTCAGCTGACACAGAATACCAGATCAGCGTTTTTGCCATGAAGGGTCTGACATCCAGTGAGCCCATTTCAATCATGGAGAAGACGCAGCCAATGAAAGTTCAAGTGGGTAAGGTGGCCATTTTATTGCTATGGTTGGACTACCACACCATGGTCTATTAGTTCAGACTTCGTTTTAAACATAGTATTTGCAGTATTTTTTCCTCCATTTTCTCCACAATGGAGTTTTCCTGGAACTGGCCTAGACTGGCTGGCTAGCAAGCCCTAGGACCTGTCTGTCTCCATGTCCTCAACACAGCGTTACAGACGACTTGGTTCTCATGTGGGCACTGACTATCCAAAGTGAAGTCCTCATGCTTGCTCAGGAAGCGTTTTACCCACTGAGCTGTCTCTCCAGCCTTGTAGCAGTTTTTTTTGAAAAGAAGTAGACTTACAAAGAAAGCGAGATATTTAGAAATATCTATATCTTAATTTTCTTATATTTTAATTTTATTTGTTTATGTTTAATGGATTTTCTTCCTCTCCACAGAATGTTCACGTGGTGTGGATATAAAAGCCGACATCGTGTTTTTGGTTGATGGTTCCTACAGCATCGGGATCGCAAACTTTGTTAAAGTTAGAGCCTTTTTAGAAGTTCTTGCAAAAAGTTTTGAGATTTCTCCAAACAGGGTGCAGATAAGCCTTGTCCAGTACAGCAGAGACCCTCACACCGAGTTCACATTGAAGGAGTTCAACAGAGTTGAAGATATAATCAAAGCAATAAACACCTTCCCATACAGGGGAGGATCCACAAACACAGGCAAAGCAATGACTTACGTCAGAGAGAAAATATTTGTGCCTAACAAAGGCTCCAGAAGCAACGTACCAAAGGTGATGATTCTCATCACAGATGGGAAGTCGTCAGATGCTTTCAGGGACCCTGCTATAAAACTCAGGAACTCGGACGTGGAGATCTTTGCAGTTGGTGTAAAGGATGCTGTGCGCTCAGAACTGGAAGCCATTGCCTCTCCTCCTGCTGAGACCCATGTGTTCACAGTGGAGGATTTTGATGCCTTTCAGAGGATATCATTTGAACTCACACAGTCTATCTGTCTTAGAATTGAGCAAGAGTTGGCAGCTATAAAGAAGAAAGGTTGGTAGAGCCTCCGAGTTCTAAAATCGTGGGTAGGGTTCTTCTTTGATTCATTGGGTACAAGGAAACTTTCAACTGCTATTGAAAACCATGGGACTTAGTGTACTTGGGTCTGACACATAACTTTCTCTTGGGTATGCATACCATTCCATTATGGGTGGAAAAAAAATTGCTTACCCAAAGTGAGATTTCCTCCCTTAGAATCTCAAGGAAGTCTAGGACCCAGCTTCATCACACCTATTTGTCATAGCCTAAACCAGTTTTGGAACTTTGAATTCTTTTTGTGGATTTTTTTTCTTGGTTGTTTTTGGGGCATGCTACCCCACATCCAGAATTCTCTATTCTTTCTTCTTGATTTGTCTAAATTGTGCTTTCCAATGTTTGCTTAAAAATCTCACACCCTTTTATAAGCCCTCCTTAAGATTTCTAGTATATTGCATCATTTACACATTTAGCTTTTTTTGTTAGTATTCTTTTTTTGTTAGGATACTTCCATATCTGTCCCATTTGTAAATCCTCAAAGGAAAATGTGCATCAAGCTTCCTCTCTGCTCATGATCAGTTTAATGTATGCTTAGTTTAATAAGTATTCTAAAAAACCCCATTCTTTTGTATATGTGTGTGTGTCATGATAGGCAGTGTGTGTGTGTGTGTGTGTGTGTGTGTGTGTGTGTGTGTGACCTCTGATGTCTTCGACTTCCACCTTGTTTGAGGCAGTCTTTTGTTGCGTTCTCCTGTGATCTCAGGCTAAATTCACTTGCCTCCAAGCCCCTTTTCTTGCTGTAGAAGCCCTAGGATTACAGAAGAACTCACTGCATGCAGTTTTATGTGGATTTGGGGAGGTCAAGTCAGTTCCTTATACTTGCATAACAAATGCTTTCCCAATTGAGGCCCCTTTCTGGTTACTATAATTATTAATTTGCCAGAAAATTCCTTAGTCTTACCCTGAAATATCTGTCTTCCTGTCACTAAGGGGTAATATTCAAATACCAGGATGAATGAGAAAATTGTTATGGTTCATTTAAAATCTACCACTATCTAAATATACACTTGTGGGGAAATGTTTATTTTATTAATGATTCGTCTTGAGAAGCTCAGCATTCATGTTCATTTTAATTTGTTACTTTCTTTATACACTATAATCACTGTTACGGATAGACAAGGAAAATGATCAGGATTTTATTTTGAGAAGGAAGCTGTTTGCTTTGCTTCTGAATGAATATCAACCATTTCAAGAGCACGGAGTCAAGAGGTCTATTTTTATAGACCTTTCATAGATTTAAAAATTTTAATTATTTCTCTCTCTTTTTTTTAAACAGCTTACGTGCCACCAAAGGATCTGAGGTTTACTCAGGTAACTGCTAACAGTTTCAAAGCTGAATGGTCTCCTGCTGGAGACAATGTCTTTTCATATCATGTCACGTACAAGGATGCTAACGGTGATGATGAGGTCACAGTGGTGGAGCCAGCCTCCAGCACCAGTGTTGTCCTCAACAACCTGAAACCAGAGACCCTGTACTTGGTGAATGTGACCGCAGAGTATGAGGATGGCTTCAGTATTCCTGTATCTGGGGAGGAGAGCACAGCAGAAGGTACAGGAGGGGTTCTCCCATGTTGTTTCAAAACTTTGCAGTTAGTTAGAGAGCAATGTTATAGCACGAACAAAGCACCTGCTTCTAGTACATGTTGTTAAAATGAAAAACAAAAACGCTTTCAGCCATTTCAGCCATCTTTAGGTGCACAGTTCAGTTGCATAGAGTATATTGACCTCATACAGCCATCATTATCATCATTCATGTGTACAATGAGCAGAGCCAGAACCCTGTAGTCCGAGCCGTTCTCCACTTCCCAGGTCCCCTGCTCATGGACTGCCATCCTATCTTCTGTTTCTTTGAATCTGATTATTTTAAGCCTGTATACAATGGGATCATGTGCTCTTACTAGGTGTCGTGGGCTATACTAAATGCTTCTTATGGATTGTCTTATTTAGGTACTTCAATAATCTAAGTAGTCATGTTTAACTGATGAACAATCTGTGGCACAAATTATATTATACCCATTAAACTTCAGGGCCAGGATTCACAGCCATTAGTCATTCTGCTTCATTTGTTTTGACTAATTTGGTCTTTTTATCTTGACATATCTAACAAATCATGGATAATGGTTGCCAAATACAACTTTCTTCTCTTTCTTTGGTCTTTCTCTTTCTTTGCTTTTTTGCTTCTTTCTTTCTTTCTCTCTCTCTTTCTTTCTTTCTTTCTTTCTTTCTTTCTTTCTTTCTTTCTTTCCATCCTTCCATCATTCCTTCCTTTTTTGTGGGGGTTTCAAGGTCTCCCAGTTTAGACCTGGCTGGCCTGGAACTGGCTGTGTATACCAAGCTGGCCTTTAGCCAACAGAGATCCACCCGCCTCAGCCTTCTCTGTGCTATGGTTAAGGTATACATATCACTCCCCAAATATTTGTTTATTGTTGGATTTATTTTAATTTTCTTTCTTTTGTATCTGGAGTGATCTATTGGTGTGTTGAATTTTTCTTTTTAAAAACTTGATTTATTTATTTTAGTTTTATGTGTTTGCAGTACCCCCAGAGGCTGGAAAAGGGTGTCTAATAACCTTAAAACTGGGAACAACAGCTGGTTGTGAGCTGCAGTGAGGGTGGTGGGAACCAACCAAGGTCCTCTGGAAGAGCAGCCCTACTTTCAACCACATAGCCACCTCTCCAGTTCCATGATATGTTGAAACTTTAAGTAAACTTCTAATTCTGCTTGTCACCTGCATGTAGCCACATTTCACTACAGTGTCACTCCAGTGAGCTAAGAATGAGTTCACCTTTGCTGAATGTCCATATGGACAGTCTTCCTTGAGCATGTTTTCCAAACATAAAGTCCAATTTGGGCTCTTACTTGAAAATTTCATCGAAGACCCTAAATTCGTGTTATCTACATTGCAATTCAACTTCAAGTTAGTGACATTCATTAAGTGTTTGTCATATACTTTTTCATATATATATATATATATATATATATATATATATATATAGTCTTTCCTCTATGTTAAATGCGAATACAAATAGAAATTACTTGCAGGATGTTTTTCAGGATGTATCAAGGTCTGGCTAAATGAATGTTGTAACTAGCATGCTTGTAAACAAAACTGGTCATGGAATTCAATTAGAAAAATCTTATAATTAATACTCAAAGACTAATTTTTGTACTCACATAAAATCAGCTAGCTTTTAATAGTGATGTATTTTTAATGATATATTTTAAAATTTTAGTAAAAGGAGTTCCACGAAACCTGAAGGTGACAGATGAGACTACAGACAGTTTTAAAATTACCTGGTCTCAAGCTCCAGGGAGAGTCTTAAGGTATCGAATTATATACAGACCAGTTTCTGGTGGAGAAAGCAAAGAAGTTACTACCTCAGCCAATCAGAGGAGGAAAACACTGGAGAACCTGACACCAGACACAAAATATGAAATATCTGTGATTGCTGAATATTCCTCGGGACCTGGCTCTCCACTGACAGGAAATGCAGCCACCGAAGAAGGTAGAGAAAATATGCCAATCCCTTGGAAACAAAGCACCTTGTTCCAGTTGTAGGAAAGCTTTAGGGAAACTGTTTTACGTGGAAGATTCTGAGGCCAGATTTTACACAAAAGAATTTCACCTGCTTTGAGACAGAATACCCATATGGAGCCCAGGCTATCCTCACACTTATGACTTTTCTATCTTCTTAGTGTGGGGATTGAAGGACTGTGGTACTATGTCTGGCTTCTATGGAAGATTTTATTTTGTGTAAACACAGAAAAGTTTGTTCACTGTTCACTATCAGGATCCTATTCAGCAATGCTTAAATTTTAGTTAGGCAGTGGTTTATACTGCCATAGAGTTATTACATAGGATGTAAATTTGATATGATACATATATGAAAAAATAGGCATTTTCAAGTCATTTTCTAAATAATGCCCTTTGACACAGTCTTTTTTTTTTTTTTTTTTTTTTAAATAAAGTTAGAGGGAATCCAAGAGAACTAAGAGTTTCTGATGCTACAACATCAACGCTGAAGTTGTCTTGGAGTGGGGCACCAGGAAAAGTGAAGCAGTATCTTGTTACATACACCCCAGCAGCAGGAGGTGAAACTCAGGAGGTCACTGTGAGAGGGGATACAACCACCACCGTGTTGAGGAAATTGAAGGAAGGGACACAGTACGATTTATCTGTGACAGCACTGTATGCATCTGGGGCTGGCGAGGCCCTTTCTGGAAAAGGATCAACACTTGAAGGTAATTAATGTCTCAAGTTCTGGTGAATATTAAGGCTGTGTGTGATTTTGCATGAAGAAGTTGCATGCATTTTAGAGAATGGAATCTGGACTATGCAGTCTTTTCTTCCTTAAATGGAACATGTATTGAAAATGAATGCTGCAAATCAGCCTGTTGTATTGTAATATAGTACAAGTAACTGGTATAAGGCCATGGGATACTGCAATGAATAAAGTGGGCAACATTCAAGTCACTGGATCTTGGGAAACGTGTAAACTTGAGGGGCCTTCAGAGGTCTCAAGGTCATGCATGTCTCTACTCTCCAGGTCCATATGAGGGCCACTCTCTGACTTTAGTTGTCTTTTTCATAAAACATTCACAATTGCGTGAGGAATATGAGACTACACCATAGGCTCTTAGTTTATATTATCTTATCATTATATTTTACATTGCTTATGTGAAATGATGATGAGAGAAAGTTAGTCTGAAACATATCATGAGTGCAAAGAGTTGGGCAAAGTACCCAACGTTAGTTGGGTCGAGGATCTTGGAGGAGGACTCCAGGTGCTGTAACCATCAGTGACAATGCCTGTGAAAAGATGTTTGAATTGTAAATAAAATTTTGGTAGAGAATTAAGAATAAATAAAAAAGATTAAATAATAATAATCAAGAGTTTAATCTCAATAGTCACCAGAATCCATTTTTAGCAGAGGTTTTAAATAAAATATCAAATCCCAGTATATAAAGTACTGGTAACCAGAAAAACATTGGCTATGCCCCTTATTTATGTGATCTTGAAATGACCCCCCCCTCCAGTCTCAGTTTGCTTCTATAGAGAGGGATGGTCCTCCTCTTTTCTTCCTTTTAGGGTTACCATGGACCTCCAATGGGAGAAAGCTGGGGAGACCCTTGAGGAACTGTAAAATACTACCTATAAACAACTTAGTGACTTTAGAGCTCACGCCTCCACAGTAAAGCTTCAGTAGTTCAAAGCTAACTGATTGGCTACATAAGAAGCTTGAAAATAAGAGGCAAACACGGAAATTATCATGGAAACAAACTCCAAGCAATAAAAGCATGTAGTCTTTGCGCCTGGAAGAACATCCAAAGCGCTTGAGAAGTGTGTGGCCCTCTGACCTTTTAATGTTTTCTTCTTGCAGGGGTTTCCAGCCTAGACTGACTGGATTTTAAAGTATAAACTTTGAAATTTTATTTAATTTTTTAACTAAATAGGTGTAGATTACATTTGTCAAGATTTCTTTCACATATGGAGATTCTTGGAAATAGTACTTTCCCTTGTGGCTGGACCTTTTAACCTCTGATACTCACCTACATCTTCTGAGTTTTACACTCCATCAGCACTTTCCTCATTAACTTTAGTTCTTATTGTTTGCTTGTTTTACACTTTCATGAATGGATGTCTGGCTCGCACACAGACTCTTTCTTTTCCTTGTTATCTCTGCTCACTCTCTCTTCTCCCCATAACCCTTTCATATTCAAGGCTGCTTGTTTTGTCTTGGGAATGACTGAGATTCACCAGGGTCATCTGTGTGACTCTAGGTTTGGAGCTATGTGTTTGGGCTTTGCGGATTAGCAGTGGCTTCACAGCTGAAGACAGTGGCTCCCCCTTTCCCAGAATCTGTCACTAGCTGTAAGTTCAGAGGCTCCCCCCTTCCCTGATTGATGTTGATGGGGCCAGTCTTGTGTGGGACTAGTGCAGGTTACTCTGGTTGATGTTTACAATAGTTGAATCCAGCCTAGGAAATGGTGTTTCATCACCCGTATTTCTTGTTTATTTTCTACCAAGAATAATGTCCTAGAAATCTCATATAGCATGAGCTTTTAAAACACCTTCTTTTTGGCCTGTAATTTTTTAATTTTTTATTTTTTTAGATCAAATGGGTAGTGTAGTTGTTTATAAGTTTATAACTTTATACAGGTGGCACAGGACAATTTCCAAATTATCTTCATGTGTGAGTGTTAGCACACACACATCTACATATATTTGACCAGAAGTTGTTTCTGAGGAAGATGCACAGTAAGTAAAATAAATTTAAAAAAGGCATAGTTTCTTATTTCTTGAGAAGAGAGAAGAAAGCAAAATAGTTTGTGAACTAACTTAGAAATATAGTGATTCTGAGGCTAAATTGTGTTGATCAAAGACTTCTATATTAGAGTCCTTGACCTGTCTTGAAGATTACAAAAGTGCTGTCCTCCTATTTTTATGAACATTATTCCATTGCATTATGCATGGTAAACTTGATGAGTCTGTGGAAGTGTAGCTGTGGCTAAATTAAAATAATAGATTTTTTTTTTGCCCCTGCTTATTCCATTTCATTTTATTATATCAACTCAGCCAAATTCACATACCATATACAGGAACAGGATATGATGGTGAAAGTGGGGAGTGGAAAGCCCTGAGTAGAGCCAGGCAAATGCTTCTGAAGGCTGCTGGTTTTCTAATCTGGTTTTCTCTTGGGAGAGGCGGTGGTAAGTGCAGTCCTTGAAGGAATGTGTCTTCCATCCAGGGCCTGGAGTCAACCAGCAAGACCTTCTGTAGGTTGAAAAATTTGCAGATTACCTCGTGGCTTTCAATTCAAAGAATGAAAGTTCTGCCTTTCCCTTTTTTTAGAATACTCTGTATGGTCTGTAACTTTCTCTAACCTGAATTTGTTTCCTAGTTCTTTTTCCTTTTGAAATGCAGCTGATGATCTGAAAATTCCCCTGTCTCTGGAAGAGAGATTTATTAGCGTTGGCACTAGGGGAAGTTCATGGTTGGCTTAGGACTGTCGTGTGATAGAATCACAAAGACAGAGTTTATTACTATTTCAGATCCAAGCTTCAGAGGAATCTGAGCAGAAGCCATTAAGTTTGATTTATATTGTCCCCAGCTCCCGTTGTTGTCACTGAAGTAGATAGGCTTAATGGAATTACTAAAAAAATACCGCTATGCATGCGAATGTACTTCAAGTCTGGATACAAACCTTCCTAGTCACTGTTGGGGCTAGAGAGGGTGGGGAACCTACTTTGACAAATCTAAATGAATAACGATTATCTTTGATTGGGAGATTCATCACAGATGAATGAAAACATCATTTTGAGAATACTACAGTTCTGTTTTTGAATTTTGAGTATTTTCTGGCTATGGAAACCATGCCTTTTCAGGATTTCCTTTGTTTCAGTTGCTGTAGCAACCTGCTAGTGCCTGACCCATGAATGACGTCCTACAGATCAAACCAAGTTGACTCAGCTGACATTTTGTTACAGTGAGGTTTTCAGCACAGTGTGGGTATTCTGCCTTCTGCACAGTAACGTGGGCTTCTCCAAGGTGGACTAAACAAGGCCTCTCTGTTTTCTTAGATTTACTGCTGTCTCATAATTAAAAAAAAAATCATATATTGTGCAGTATAAGCATTTGGACATTGCCAGGGAAATTTATCATGATCATGGAATGCAAATTTAGTTTCTTTTCTGTGGCTTAATTGCTCGCCAGAGGAATAAAGCTAAGTAAGACTTGGGGAGGCAATAAATAGGGAGGAGAGATGTCTACTCAGACAGTTCTGAAACTGAACTTCAATTTAGTTGTTAGGTATTTACAAACTGCTTCTGCCTGGAGTTGCTCACAGTGAACTTTGTCCTCTGGAGTGGTGGTTCTGGTCTCTTTCCACAGGAATGTTATCCAGGAGCAGGTCTTCTGCAGTCTGCTGCGGAAAGTTTTCAATTGGACTTCTATTTCTGAAAGTGCTATGTGACGTCCAGTGAAGGCTGGCTGGAGCAGCCTATAGATGAAACACAGCTTTGGTACTGGGTGATTCATCCTTCAGTTATCACCGTCGGCTAATTCATATTTTAATTATGTTTGAATTGGATGCTCATTTCCTCTTTGGAAGGCGAATGGAAAAGTGCTAAGGAAACATAGGAAAGTTACTTAAATGAGACATTAGTTCTTTGGCGTAGCATTCGGAAAAAATTGTATAATTCAACTCTTTGCGGATGTTCAGATCATGAGAAATACACCTGTCTGCTAACTTCCACAACATCGGCAATGACATGATGCAAGCAGACATCACACACACACACACACACACACACACACACACACACACTCATGCATGCACAAATAAACGCATGATTTATAGTCATAACAGAAATGAAGGACATCAAAATTGTTTTAAAGAATATTCTTAATTTGTTTTTCTAGGCAATTTCATACATGTACACAATGTATCTTGATTAATCTATCCCTAACTCTCTTCCCACTCACTGTGGACACCCACCTCCTACACAAAACACATGTCCTACACAGAACCTGCATGTCTTCATTAAAAAAAATATAACCTCCTGGAGTCCAGTTAGTGCTACTCAAATGCATATAGGAACTCTCGGACTCAGCATAGACAATCTGCTAATGCTTAGGAAACATGAATCTGCCTCCCCCAGTTGTCAATAACAATCAATGGTCCCTTAGCTAGAGGCGGGGCCTCATGGACCCTCCCCTTTCCATGTTGAAATATCAACTGGCTTGACTACATACATGCTGTGCAGACAGCCATAGCTGCTGCTGGTTCATGACTGCGATGGCTGCATCATGTCCAAAAGATGGTGTTGCACAGTCTTCCCTGTCTTCCCCTCTCGCATTCTCTCCGCCTCTCTTCTGCAGTGTTCACTAAACCTTGGATGTTAGTATGCTCTATTTAGGACCAACTACTTAAAAGCCACTTATTCTCAGCCCTTTGACTGAATACCAAAATTTCAAACTCGAGATCTAGGAAAGAAACACACTCCTATTCTTTATATTTACGATGACACCAGAAAGAATGGACAGGCACACTACCGAGATGGAATCAAAGGAAGAGAAGTGATAGCTCTAGGAAGATACATCGAAACAAATGCAGTAGGGTCTATTCTGGAGGTAAATGGAGTATAGGAAATGCAGGCACACAGGTCAGAGCAGGATAAGCGAGCACTGTAAGATTTAAGCATTATTGAGAGACATTCACTTAGAAAAAACTCTAGCAAGCCTCAGGACTATCATGCAAACGTTTGAGGAGCTCACAGAAGGGAGGGAGCAAATACTACAGCGCATGTGGGTCTCAACTCAACAAGATCATGATGAAAAAACGGAGCCTGTTGGGGTCTGCTCACTGCCCCTGCTACAGTGTCTGGAGAGCAGACTCTGACTTTCTACTTAACCCTTTCTCCTCTCTCTCCTCTTATGTATTTTAAAAGTGGACACCTGCCTCAAGCCTAGTCTACCAAACTATTTCTTGGTAGTTGCTGATAACTGGAACTTTTTTGAGGCAGGAAGTAGAAGTATATTAAATAAACAAAAGCCTGCCTAGATGACACTTTGACTAAACTCCATAAGAGTGTCACTGATTGTTCAAAAATAATCATGTTGAGAGCCATTTTTCTTCTGGGACAGGATAGGGTAGAGAGAAGGGAGGGAGATATCACAAACCACATTTTATGAGACAGAAAGCATGTGATGATAAGGTAAATCAAGTTCCTAGTTCTCCGAAGGTCAGTCTTGAAGGGACTTTGATTTTGATGTGCATGACACTATAACCATAAAATAGAGCAATCGCCACAGTCTCAGAGAGCCTCATCATGACCCACAATTTGACCAGTTCTGCTCATCACAAATTCCTCACTTCACGGAGCTGTTATTCTAGACAAAAGCTGGAGGGAAGGTTCATGGCCACTCTGGCCACACACATCTGAACAAACAGCTCCGTAGCAGCAGCAGAAAGAATCTAGGGAGGACTGAGAGGGGAAATAGAGAGTCAGGCGTGTGTGGAGGGAAGATATAAAAGAGTAAAGAGCCGTAGAGGAATCAGTCCCAGGACAGGTTTAAAAGGTTTTTAGGAACCGTTAGTATTTAGACACAGTCGCACTTTTGCCTCTCAAAGCATTTCTATGTACCTGATCCAGACGTTTTATTGCCAAGGCACTAGGAAGTGACATAGTTTACTGGTCACTCAGCTGGTTGCACACTTAACCTCAACACTAGCTGCATGACAGCCCATATCCTGCCCGTTTCACTACAGTTTCCTAAATAGTTTCTTCAATTTTTGGTGATCTGATGATTGACCAAACCAATATTTTATTGAAAATAAGAAACAAACAAAAAATGTTGTAGGTTGTAGGTCTGCAAAAACTTTCTCCTCATGGAATTACGTTTTCCTCAAAAATCCATGTGTTGCAAAGTACCTTGTATTTCATTAGATGACATGGCCTCCTACTTTGTAGACAAAGCAGCAGTCAGTATGCCTGACAACAGAACAAAAGTTAACATTAAGGAGTACTCTTATTATTCTGACTGATAGAAGAAACCAGTTTGAAACACTTGTTTTTTTCAGTCTTGGCTTCTGAATTGAGGTGTTTTCTCTTTGGGTCTGAACTCCATCTTTAGTGTGGAGTGTGTGTCTGCAGATGACGTTCACACACCTCACTCAGAAACCCTGACTTAAAGGCCTGTTCCTTGTGACTTGGAATCTTCTCTGAGGCCATTTCAGCCGTTGTTGGTGAGCTTTTAATGAGAACTCAAACACTTTTGAGTTGCTATTTCATTTGTATCTTAAAGAGTTTTTTTGCAAATTAATTTCATGTCATCAATGCACTTGAAAGAGCCTTTACTGTGATTTTGCTAACATTTTGTTCTAGCTTTACTGGTATTTTGAGTGTTAAAATAGTTGGTCAAGCCCATGGGAAGACATATCTAGTGATCTGGAATTTTTTTTTTTTTTTTTTTTTTTTTTTTTTTTTTTTTTTTTTTGCACAGAAACATCTCTGTGAATATATTTTTGCCGCAACCACAATTCCCTTCCTGTTATTTTTCTCATAGTGAAATCATTTGCTTGTGTTTGGGAGATTGACACCTGTTGTCATGGAAACAAACAATGCTACAAGTTCAGTGCTGTAGAAAGTGGGGGAGAAAAATAGACTAAAAAGCATAGCCCTTAGGGAAAGTAGAAGTTGGTGATTACTGTGGTGTTAATTTGGAAGAAAACTCCCATACTTTAAGCTATTTTTGTATGATTGGAGGATATCAATGATGCATTAACCAGCTTATTTGAACACAAAGATATTATCAAGTGAGTTTGTTTTCCAGTCGCCCTTCTGACTGCAGGCTAAAAGATTCAGAAGCAAAGGCACATGTGGAAAAATGATCTATAGTAAGCAAAGGAAAAGTGTATTCCAGACTTGAAACTTAACGGAGTTGTGGGAAATCAGTCACCAAAACAAGCAGAAAACAACGAACAACCAACCAAGCCAAGAAGCTAGTGATTTGAAGATGCACTTTCATATTCTGCAAGTAAAGAAAATATAGGGTTATTCCCACGCAAGCACCAAATACTCCTCCTATAAAGGGCTTTTTAGCTGAGGGGAAAAAAGTCATTATGTTCTTGAAAATAAGTGTTTTTGGGTTCAGTGAAAAATGCAGCTAATTTTCTTCTAGAGATGAGAAGTCTCGTCTGCTCTCAAAGTTATTTATAATGGAATATGAGCTTCCTGTTAGGGTCTGGTGTGCATTTTAGTTTCTCTATTTATCTTTCCCTCTAATGTCTACTGTGTATGTGCACCTCCTTGTACATGGTAGGTATTAGAGGGAAAGGTGGGGCTTATTGTTGCTGTTCGTCGCTATCTTTTCTTTTGGCTGGAGCTTCATTGTTTATAAGTAGTTCTAAAATGTTAATTTTCACTCTGAGTTGAGAAAATAAGAACTTTCAAAAAATGTAGTATGTACACTATTGTTTATATCAATGTAAAACAATTACTAGCATAATGTGTGCTGAGGAGGCCAATAGTTTTATATTTATGTCACAATGTGACATAAAGTCTACTGAAAGCAGCCAATATAAAGTGACCAGTCTATTTATATTACATTTAAAATATGGAAAGTAAGGGTTTTATTAGAAATCATCTGTGCCTATTATTAAGTTGAGGTTTCTATATTTTATTTAAGAGTATGTATAATGTATATATATGCAGACAGTTTTGATTAGATAGAATAAGTGGTGTACCCTATTTCAATGACTCATCACTTTTAAGTTTTCCAGAGTATTGCTGATTTTTAGTTTCACTGGAACTAAGCTATGTTGAAAGTTTGTATTTGTATTCTTTTGACTTGAATATGCAAGTAAAAGTCTCTTCAGAAAGTATTTGTGGGAGTTAAGGTTTGCAAGTATAGTATTAACTATAATTCATATAACAAAGTTGAGACTATTACAATTAGACAGAAGGGAAAAAAACTGGTAAGAAAAATATGGAGACCTTGGGAACAGTGGGCTATGTCCTAAAGCACACAGAAATGTGATAACATATTGACATTTAGACATATTTTTCTTTTTGGAAAGAATTTTAAAACATGTATTTCTTTGTTTGTTTGTTTGTTTGTTTTTGTTTTTTGGTTTTTCGAGACAGAGTTTCTCTGTGTAGTCCTGGCTGTCCTGGAACTCACTCTGTAGACCAGGCTAGCCTCAAACTCAGAAATCCGCCTGCCTCTGCCTCCCGAGTGCTGGGATGAAAGGCGCGCGCCACCACCGCCCGGCACCATGTATTTCTTCAAATTAGGATATCAGCCTTGACCCCGAGGACTCTGCAATGCAAACAGGCACAAGGGCAAGGCTGGTAGTTAGGAATCATGCACCATGGAGTTTTCTTCCATCAGTTTGACCCATTGATTAAAAACAGCCCCAAAGCTCAGAAAGAATGATTAGTTCTGCATAGGTTGACTTTGAATCTAATAAGTTAGGATGTCTACCAAGATGAATGAATACTTATTCAGTTGACATTAAAAAAAAAAAAAAAAAAAAAACTACTTTTAATCTCTATTCCAGAACGTGGTTCACCTCAAAATCTAGTTACCAAAGACATCACAGACACGTCAATAGGGGCCTATTGGACATCTGCTCCAGGAATGGTTCGGGGGTACAGGGTCTCATGGAAGTCGCTTTATGATGATATTGAGGCTGGAGAGAAAACTCTTCCTGGAGATGCAATTCACACTATGATAGAGAACCTGCAGCCAGAGACCAAATACAAAATTTCAGTTTTTGCAACTTACAGCAGTGGAGAAGGAGAACCCGTGACTGGAGATGCCACAACTGAATGTAGGTAACATCCCAGGTGTGTGGGGATGCATGCTGGTGCTACCTAATGACTTGTCTGCTCAGGTGACATGCAATTTAACCACTGAGGGTTTTTCTTCACTTGGTAATAAGCACTGAATATTAATGATGTTTAAGGAGTGTGGTTTAAGTTCAAATTAGGTTTGGATTTGAAAAATAATATCACATTTGAACAATTTTGAATTCTTTCCAGCCACATGTATTTTATTTTTATTTTTCGGTAAAAAAGATCAGCTAGCTAGGATGCCCAACTAGTGAAAATACAGCTCCCACATTGATGGGTAGAATTGAGGAACATTTCTGATTGTATAATCTTGGTCAAGTGCCTTCCCTTTTCTCCAAGAGTCAATTTCTTAATCTGTAGAATACAGATGATACATTTCTACTCTTATAGTGCCACAAAGATGAAAGGAAATGTCAGTAAAAAAAGCACCATGTACATTCTAGCCATGCCAAGGATGTCGGATAACGATGATAATTTGATCTCTCTGAGATTCAGTTGAAGCCCTATTTTAGTTTAGAAGCATTATTGTTTTGTTATTGAAGCAATAACACCTGCCACACACTCTATATGATATTACCCCAATTCTGAGGTTTGGTCTTCTGCCTTGGGGAGCCTTTCTGGCCAAATATGAACTTGAAGAGTCATTCTGTTTGTTTTGGGTGGAGCATTTCCTAGTTTGTGGTACTTTCTTCATCTGTAGCCCTGATTTATATTGGGTCGGAGACTCAAAGATCTGTATCTTTTCAGAGCATTCAATTTGTGGCATGCTCTCTACAGCAGTGCTGTCTGTGGGCTCCAGTATGTGTGGACTCCCACCATCTTGTCAGTTAAGGGAAACCACAGGGCTCCATCTGGATCCTACCTGCCTATGTTTGTGCACAGAAACACTCCAGTAACAAAATAGCCAGCCTGAGTCTGTTCTGAATGTCCCAGGGATCATTGGTGCTTTTGAGACAAGTGATGTTCATTGTCTAAAAACTATTTTAACAAAGTTTTTATTCTCCCCATTTAAAGGTGTTTCATTATGATTATTATCCTTATGGACATAAAAATTTATTTGAAAATCAAGAAAGACGGGTGACTTTGTTTCCTTCAGCTTTAGTGCCTTCTAAAAGTACATAGGAGTCTTTGAGTCTTAAGAATCTTGCATTGAACTAAATGATCTGGCTAGTAAATTCATGATAAGAAAGGGGATATAAGTTGTTTGACGATGTTTGTTGATCTACTTCTGACAGTTACTCATAATAATGAAATATTAGTAAAAGAGATAGTTTACTAATGATAGTAGCTATTCATTAGATATATATTAATCTACAGCACTTTCTAAAATACTTGATGTGAATGCCTTCATTTGCTAGCTGTTGAGATTTTTTTTTTATTAGATATTTTATTTACACTTCAGATGCCATCCCCTTTTCCCATTCCCCCCCTTAGAAAACCCCTATCCCATGCCCCCTTTTCCTTTTTGCATTTATACATTTTTTTAAAATAATGTTAATCATAAGCGTTATAAGTTTGGAATTGTTCAATCAGAGGTGTAACCCACTGACCAACCTAGATATAACATCTATCTTTGACTGGTGGAGATACATGAATATCTGCCTCCCTGTCTCCCCCCCTCTTTCTCTCTTTCATCACCTAGCTTCTCCTCTCCGTCTTCTCCTCCTCTTCTTACTCCTTTTCTTGCTCTCAGTACTCCTCCTACCTTAGCTCCTCCTACACATCACCCTTCCTGTTAAAATGAAACTTTTCTCTCAAAATACAATTAGAGCATAATTATGCCAATTTGTACCAGTGAGGTACAAGATAGTCCTAATACCCCGTCCATCCTTTTGTTGACTAACCAGCACCTCTGTCATCTATCCTAACTAAAACATTTAGTTCTGAACCTGGCTTTAGGATGAATGTCAGCTGACGACCATCCATGTTGAAATGTTTTTGTGTCAGAATTACTTATTTTGTGGTCATGTGTTAGACACATGGCAATGAGGTTACTGTCAATCAAACTAACTCTGGCCAGTCATTCACAGACTGCAGCTTCTGAAAAGGCCTGAATAAAATTTCTAATTCTGTAGTTTTGTTCTTTAGTATTCCTTGTAGCATTATTACTAGTGGAATTCTTTACAAATAAGACACAACAAAAAATTTAAAACCACATCTTTGGAGATTCAATTTTTTTCTTTCCAAAATCTCTAGGCTGCAGATAGGAAATCCCTGCAATATGAACTTTTATTTTTTAGTATTAACTGGATAAAGCAAAAGCATTCTACTGAGGCCATGCTGAGGTTAGGCTCACATGCCATCACGAAACCAAGACTGCAATGTTAAGCAAGACACCTGTGTCCACACTTAGATCCAGAGTTTCTTCTTACATGGAGAGGCAGACAAAAATGTTTTCTTTGAATGTGCTATACATTATTATCATTATTTTTATTTCACAGTATCTCAAGATTCCAAAACCTTAAAAGTGGATGAAGAAACAGAACACACGATGAGAATTACCTGGAAAGCAGCACCAGGAAAAGTCACCAACTACCGAGTTGTGTATCGCCCGCAAGGGGGTGGGAGACAGATGGTTGCTAAGGTGCCGCCCACGGTCACTTCAACAGTGCTAAAGAGACTTCAACCTCAGACCACATATGACATCACAGTTCTCCCAATGTATAAGACAGGAGAAGGAAAGCTTAGGCAAGGATCAGGAACAACAGGTATACACCAGTAACACTACTACTGATGCCTTAGTGATAAGAAAGTATACTCATTTCAAAAGATTTCGTATCTATTTAATTTTTAAACATTTTAAATTGAATCTGGGGTTGGGGGTTGTGTCTGAACATAGAGTATTTACCCAACAGAAATGAGTTCTTGGATTTAAGCTCTAGCACCATATATGCAAACATTTATATTTGTAATAAAGGAAATTATATGGATGGGATGTCTAATTAGAATATTATCTCTTTTGCAAATATAGTTCTTTTTGCTAATGTATCAATCCCACACTCACTTGAATTATGAGAATTGTGTTTGCTGCTCCTGCAGAACTCAATTTCTCAGAGCTTTTATTGACCATGACAGTTTGTGCTATTAGACTTGACCCTTCTTATATGTACATATTTTTTTGTGGGAGTTAAATACAAACCACCTAAGCCTATCTTATTGATAATATTGTTTCAAAAAAACTTTTATTTTTACAGCTTCTCGATTTAAATCGCCAAGAAACCTCAAAACTTCTGACCCAACAATGTCAAGCTTTAGAGTGACTTGGGAGCCTGCCCCTGGGGAAGTGAAAGGTTACAAAGTCACATTCCACCCTACAGGCGATGACAGAAGACTTGGGGAGTTGGTCCTTGGACCATATGATAACACAGTTGTCTTGGAGGAGCTTAGGTAGGAATGAACTGTATTTGTGCTAACGGCTGCATCATTTATGTAAATTAGGTTTTATACGAAGAGCTACCTCACATGTTTGCAGAATTAATTTTCAGAGGCAAAGAATTAAGCCTGACAAACAGCTTGTATTGCTGAGATAATTTTTATTACTAAGTGATCAGGGATGTCTTTAAAAAAAGAATACCTGGATCTTGACCTGTCTGTATCATATAGTTTCATTGCAATTGTAGTCATGTGAAAATGTGTGGCCAAGTGACTCATTCTGAGACATCACCCCCACCCCCAGGGTGGATGTCCCTGCAGTGAAGCATGCTGTAGCTCAAAGGCCAGAGTCTGTGCTTGTTGCCAGCTGGCAGAACAGCTTTGGGTTGATTAGAGGTCTAGTTTTAGACAGTGAGTTGGAAAACAAAGGAGTATGAATTTGAACAGCACTTTGCATTCATCCAGCAATACCAATGAGTTACTGTACTCTTGGAAACTTTGTTTGCTCAAGTATTCATTCAGTAATGTTGGAACCTGTATAATGCTTGCTGCTCATTATCACTCGAGTAGGTGGGATGACATTCAGAAGGTCACTGTTTGACATTGCCCAGTGCTGAGTGTCTCAGGTCATCGGGCAGACACAGAACATTTCAATCACGCTAAAGCCTGCATCTCAGAAGCAGCCTAGGCAAGGCAGTTCATTCTTCCTGACACTGAGTGGCATGGGGGAAACACTGCTTCTGACAAGTCCTGAGACAGTGCTGTAAATGCCCAGAGCTCCCTGGAATGTTGAGTGGCTGGTTTCCTGGGATTCCTCACCAGCAAGCTGGAATGTGATGGCAACTATCTTTCTTCTTTTACAATACCAAACATTTTACCTTCCTATGGGTGAAAGTTTGTTAGTGAAGATAAGTATCTTTAACAAGATGAAAACTGCTCCTTTGAGACCATGGTACACACCTACTCTGCATGTCACTATTTCAGGGCAGGCACCACCTATAGAGTCAATGTTTTTGGGATGTTTGATGGAGGAGAAAGTTTACCACTTGTTGGGCAAGAAATGACAACTCTTTCTGACACAACTGTGACACCATTTCTATCTTCTGGTAAGAAATTGAGTTATATTTCCATGGGAAAATAGTATTATGAAAGTATCGTGCATGTGAAGTGTGAAGCTATTAAACAATGACAACTATAACTTTCCCTACAATTTATTTAAATAACTGACAAACTCTTTTATGCTTGTAGAAACTGCTTCAAATATCCAGTTGAGCCTAATTTTTTGGCTTTTCTTTTTTTTTTTTTTTCAATTTTGCATTAATTAAATACTGGATTATTTAAAAATGAATTTTTATTAAGTGTAACTCTCTACTTTTTCTCTTTAGTGATATGATTTTCTTTGATTAAAATAGTTATATATTTTTTAACTTTGATGGCTTACTTGAATGGAGAAAGAAAGCTCTATACGTAATGAACTGGGCATGCATGACTTAGAAGCAGGATAGGAGCACAGCCCTTTTAGATTTTATTTATTTTTTGTCTTTTGACATAATTACAACTTTGATGGTGGCAAGCCAGAAGTTAATAGAATTAAAGGTGAGAGTAGGAGGTAGAGTTTACTTCTAAACTTAAAAAAAAAAAGCTCTTATTAAAACCAGTAGGTTTTAGCATAACCAGAGTAGGCTGTAAAGATATAGGTTCTACAACAGTACATGGCAGTTTCCATCTTGAGAAAAGTCATACACAAATGGCACTTTTGTAATTGGTAGTGTGATAAGCATTACTTAATTTTTGTTCATTTTAAAAGTGATGTAAATATGATCTGATAACATTGCAATAAATGGGAAAGTTGATAGTTGAGACACAAGCTTCTATAAAAGAGCATTTACAGTTAAAGGTGGATAAAGTATCAAATTTTGATATTTTGCATTGTTTCATTGTTTCTCTTATGATGATATTAACTGGCTTATATTTTTATTTTGTAGCTTGTCACTGAGGATATTGGGATTATTTTCTCTTCCCAAAGCACCTTAGCTTTGTATCTGTGTTTGTGTTTGTTGTCTCGACAGCTCTTGATTTGTGTATTTCTCTGCATCCTTTTCCAAATTGTCTTCCTTCTTTCTCAATTCTTTAAGTGTGCAAACTTTGCTGTCTGAATTTACCTAATTTTTATCTACAGTAGGTGAGAAAGTTTAACAGTTAACAATGAAATAGTATAACAGTGTTTAAAGTTTTCAAAACGTGTCTTTACTTCACAAAGGTCTGATTTTAAGAATCATGTGTCCAATCCTTCATAACACATAATGGTTACCTGGTAGCTTAATCATTTTGGCTCACTGGAATTACTTGTAGTTTAGACATTTAACCAGTGCATCTTATACTTATTTGCTAATCTCTTAAATAGTGAAGGAGAATGCAACAAATCTTATTCAAATTATTAATATTTATTGTTAGGTATGCATTCTCATTTATTATTTTCAGTATTGATTGGGTGAGCCTTTCAAACTGACCATCATGGTTTACCTAAACTCTCTAGGTTTTACAGTTGTGATCAGAAAATATAGTCACAGATGAAGAAAAAAATTTGCAACTGAAATAATATTTAGAGAAATTGATTCACATGAATATTATTTAAGGTTAATAAGTTATAGTTGTGTCTTTAAATTATTAGACTTAGCTACAGTATTGAATAGACAACTCGGGTGGCACAGGGGACAACTTGCCAACTATGTGCTTCTTACTGTCCTGTCTTGCTGTTGCCATGTCAGGGATGGAATGTCTCACCAGAGCTGAAGCAGACATTGTCTTGTTGGTGGATGGGTCATGGAGCATCGGCCGTGCAAATTTCAGAACTGTGCGAAGCTTCATTTCTCGTATTGTGGAAGTCTTTGAAATTGGTCCCAAGAGAGTACAAATTGGTAGGTGTTGTCAATACTGAAGACCTTTGATAATTTACTTGCTATCTTTTATACATCACAATGCCCATGCTGTTATTTTTAGCTCTCGCTCAGTACAGTGGAGACCCTAGAACAGAGTGGCAGTTAAATGCTCACAGAGACAAGAAGAGTTTATTACAGGCTGTGGCGAACTTACCATACAAAGGAGGAAACACCCTCACAGGTGAGTCAGGACGCTTTGGTGAGGTCTTGGCACATGCTTTTTGGTCAGGCAGGTAGCTGAGAGATGATGTGACTGGCTGTCTTTTAAAAATCCCACTAGGCATGGCTTTGAATTTCATTCGCCAACAGAGCTTCAAGACTCAAGCTGGCATGAGGCCTCGTGCTCGAAAAATTGGAGTTCTCATTACCGATGGAAAATCACAAGATGATGTGGAGGCTCCATCCAAGAAACTCAAGGATGAAGGCGTGGAGCTGTTTGCTATTGGTAAGCACTGGGGAAGGTAGTGATGCCCTGAGATGACAGGTACACCGAGGACATTTTCTGTATTTAAAAAATACTATTGGATTACTATGGTTACTCACACCAATGAATGGCAGAATTCTTGACCCTCCTAAACAAAAGTCTAGTGAGAGAGAAACTGAAATTAATTAACAAATTGGGAAAAACTAATACTAATTCCAGCTCTAGTTCTTTTGGAATGAACAAGACTTATCAATATCTGAGAGGAATCAGTGCTTAGAGAAATCAGAAGCTAAAACAAACAAACAAACAAACAAACCAAAAAAGACATTCAATCTTTGTCTTGATAGCATTAAAAAGTGGGCTTTATTTGTCTACAAAAAGTTCTGGAATTAGGGAAAGGTGCTACATATCTCTAGAGAAAACACAGCTCTGCTGTGTTTTTATGAGTTTAGTTCATGACAACAAAAGGATTTTTATATTAAAAAATACGACTAGGGAGGGAGAGATGGCTCAGCAGTTAAGAATGGTGCTGTTCTTGCAGAATACCTGAGTCCCATTCCCAGCACCTACATCAGGTGGCTCACAACCACCAGGGTATCCAGAGGTCTCTGTGGGTACTTGCACTCATGTGATTATAGGCCAATAAATATAGGCACAGTGATAGAGCACTGGTAAAAAGAAAAGTCCTGAAGTATTTGCTTCATTCTATTAATTTTTCCTAAAAGGTGCTTTCAATTTGCACTTAACTCTTTTTTCAAGGTATTAAGAATGCTGATGAAGTTGAGTTAAAGATGATTGCCACTGATCCAGATGACATTCACGCATACAATGTGGCAGATTTTGAGTCATTGTCCAAGATTGTGGATGACCTCACCATCAACTTGTGTAACAGTGTCAAGGGCCCTGGTAAGCTTGATCAGATGCTGGCATGTCTGGGTGGGGACCTCCTTCTGAAATGCTCGGTGGCATTTGAGGCTTCTGCCTCCTGGATACCAGGAGATCTCCTGAGTTGTAGTGACTAAATATAACAGTGCAATTTATAGTATCTGCATCTGGTACATGATAGTTGAAGGCTTTGTGAAAATTAATTATAAAATTTGGTTCTTGTTGCATGTGCAAATTTCTTTCTTTTTATATAAGAATATTGTAGTTAAAACTGCCCTCCATTAATTTATTTTGGTTCTGGGAAAGTTAGAATGAATTTAACCACATAGAAACAGTAGAAATGGTTCCAGATGTTTGCAGAACTATCATTACTGGTGCTGGATGTCTGCTTTGAGGAACTTCCTAGTTAAGGTCACTGCTTTAGTTCATTGTCAAATGATTTTTTGGGGACGGGGGTGGCACCAAACTAGGAAATGGTTTCTATCTTATTTACTGATTTATTTAGGCTACTTGGCTTAGTTGATGCAAACTAAAGTGGGAAAAGACAAAAAACAGAAAGAGAGTTGACAGACACTCCTGTTCTAGTACAGAACTGTTGGGGAGTGAAGTTCAGATAGCTACGACTTACAAGTTGTTGAGTTTGGCTTGCTCAGTAATGTGTGGTTGCTTTTTTTCAGCTTTCTAATGTATAGGACTGGGAAAGACATCTTATGTCTGCTTTCCTTTCGTTAGCTGCAGATTGTCAGATTTGATGTTCTGCACTGATAATTCCCAAATGTAAAGAGAAGCTTGTCTTAAAGTTTAGACCATATGAAATCACAAGAAGACATAGACCTAAAGAAGTTACCTAGTTAGGATCAGATGGTTAGAGGTGCTGTTGTGGGGCTTTAAATGATGTAACCATCATTTAAAAGGAAAGGGATTATGGTTTAGAAACAATTTTAGAACTGGGTTTGTAGTGACAGCGGAGGGCATAGAATGGTTAATATCTGTGCTAACCATAGGACAAGAAATTGGAAGCACCAATACTGAAGGGATTTGCAGAATTAATGATAGATCTGTGATCCTCAGAGTGTGAGGATATTTCTCTTAGACATGTGGATTGTGTAGAAGCTGTCTGTCATTAGCTTACAGTGGTTTCAGAGACACAGATGAACTTGGTGTGGCAGATATTTTTTTCAAGGTCTGTGTCCTTGGTTCACTTGCATGTTTCATGTTCCTTCTTGTACGTCTGTCTTCAAACTTTTGCAGATATTCTCTTTTGAATTTTGAACAATGGACTGACCTTTTCCCTGGAGAAACAGACCAGCTGGGCAGCCAGAACTTGTAGGTTTCTGGCCTTGGGTGAACTGAGAGAATTGTCTTTTTTTTTTTTTTTTTTTTTTTTTTTTCAATTGGGAGTGAACTTTGAGTGGGGATGAAAACCTCTCTCTCTCTCTCTCTCTCTCTCTCTCTCTCTCTCTCTCTCTCTCTCTCTCTCTCTCTCTCTCTAACCAACTATGTTATAGTTGCAATCATTGAAGTTTCCCAGGCCTTAAAACAACTTGACAATTTTGCAAGCTTGACTTTGACCCAATTGCTAAGAGCAGACATACTCACTCAATTTGGGCTTACAAAGAAACCCAAAGGAGTTTGTATGAAACTGATTTGTCATGTTCATGGACACATAGGAGCAACTACTCTCTATTTAAATCATTATTTGCAACATTTTTCTGTTTGTCTTAATGTATTTATCACATCTAAATTTTATTTTCTAGTTACTGTTACACATCAATTATTTCACTCATATCTTCCCACAGAAAGCATAACCACAGGCTATTTAAAATGTCTATAGCCATATTTAAACATATTAACATTTGCTTGTTTTCATTTTTTTAAACACATAAGAAATAAGTGCTCTAAAGAAACTCAACACAGAGAAGCCACAAGTTCTTCATAGAATACAACATGTGTAGACATGGTAACGGGGTGAGGACCTTGGTCTATCCTCAGACCATGGAAAAGTAGAATTTGGTCCCTTCTACTAATTATGTAGAAGGGGTTGAAAGAGGAGAAGGTGTCAGAGATGGCTCAGAGGTTTTGCGTCTAGGTGACATTTTAACTAGTGGTTTCGTAAAGAACAGGAGATCATGTTAAAAAAAGGACAAAGCACTCTAGTTCACCTCTCCTGAGACTGAAGGAATCTTTTGGCCATTTGTTCAGAAAGGCCAGTGGGCAATGGGCCTCTGTACAGATTCATTATCCACTGCCCACAATAAAGGGAGTCTGTGAAAACTTCTGCATACATCAGCATTGTTTCAAGCTAACTTCCTTCTCTACCACGTTGCTACCGAACTGCAAGTGAGTACCTTTTATTTTCACACACAGGTGACTTGGAAGCACCGACTAACTTAGTTATTTCTGAGAGAACTCATCGTTCTTTTAGAGTGAGCTGGACACCCCCTTCTGACAGTGTGGACAGATACAAGGTGGAATACTACCCTGTCTCTGGAGGGAAACGCCAGGAGGTAAGCAGGTGACACTTAAGTACTTCTTCCCTATGGTGAGACTGGGTCATTCTCATTAGAGCCCAGAGAAAAGCTTTGGGTGAATGAAGAATGGTACTCTCTGTTCCTCTCAAGGCAGGCACTTCTGTTTGGACCTCATGAAAGGGAATTGCTTTTAAAAATGTTCTCAATGCTTTCTAAGTACTGTAGAATATCAGTCAAGTTTTTAACCAGTTAATTGATTTGTAAGTTTGGACTAGGCTCATAAAGTTGACAAGGCAAACTTACTAAAGATGGCAAATTTCACTACTGTTACCAACATGGATATCATAGCTGGGAAAGTAAATTATGTTGTCACCTGAGATCGCTCTGTAAACTAGTAATTTCTCAAAATAAAGGGCAAAACCTCATGGGTTTCTAAACTTCCTGCAGGTGGCTGTTTAGACATCTGTCAGGAAGAACAGAGTTGGGCATTATTCTTTTTATTTTCCCTTTCAGTTTTATGTGAGCCGACTAGAAACCAGCACAGTGCTGAAGGATCTGAAGCCCGAGACTGAGTATGTGGTGAACGTGTATTCTGTGGTGGAAGATGAGTACAGTGAGCCTCTGAAGGGCACAGAGAAAACCCGTAAGTCAGACACGAGACAGCAAGAGGGACATGATAGCTCTATTATTTCATTTCCAAGACAAACAGGGGAGGGCACATGCAAGACGTCTGCCAGCCTTTGACAAATCCATTGTGTCCCAGTCATTGATGTGTGAAACTTATATCTTAAGTATGTTGTTTTCTTTAAAAAAAAAAAAAAAGTATTAAATGAAACAATGTGTTGGTAACTTCTGTCTGAAGTTCTATGACTAAAGAATAAAAATAGCTTAGTGATGTTCCAGAAAAAGGGATTAAAGTCTCAGCAAGTTTATCTATTTTGGCTTTCATATGGTTTCATTGGAATGCCATTTGTAATCTGAACTTTGAGCATTCTCCTCTATTTATTAGCTGGAATGTGTATCCTGGAGAACTCAGTGCAATGAACACTGAGGGGTTTTTATGGGTAGAAGGAGCTGTAGTAACTCATTAATTTCTCAAGCAACACATTTTCTAATTAGCATATACATTTATCAATAAAATAGGAAACATTTGTTTGAAGGATTCAACTGGTGTCCTCTTTCGTATTTTCCTAGTGCCAGTCCCTGTAGTTAGCCTGAATATTTATGATGTTGGCCCCACCACTATGCATGTGCAATGGCAGCCAGTGGGAGGAGCTACGGGCTACACCGTATCACACCTACCTACAAGATCTCCAGAAGCAACAAAGCCCAAAGAGGTGAGAGATGTTTGTTTCTTAATCACTTGGCATTTCTCAGACTTTATAGGTTTACAGTTGTATTATACTGAAGTATTTATAAATCAATTTATAATGCCAGAACCCCCCCAAGGAATATGAGGTTTGTGACCTGTAAACACATTAAAAAATTAACACAAAAGAAAAAAAATCTCCAGTTCTTATATTTGAATGTAAAAGCTTTGTTCTAAATTAGTGGTTATAAACAGGCTTCTACTGCATCTCCTAGTAAGAGGAAGCATTTGACTCAAATGTCTTATTTCTCTCTGGCATTTCCATATGTAGATGCGAGTGGGACCAACAGTGAATGATGTGCAGCTGACAGGCCTCCTTCCTAACACAGAGTATGAGGTCACTGTCCAGGCCATCCTGCATGACCTCACTAGTGAACCTGCCAAAGCTCGGGAAGTCACACGTAAGATGTTGCTTTCTTCTGTTTCTCATTGCTGTAAACTTGACACTTGTTGGAACACTTCGGCACAGATGTTAGTGATAGTTTGATAATTAGTGCGTATTTATAGTTATTAACCTTTTCCTTTTAGTCAGTGTATGAAAGAATGGGCATGATTTTGATATTCCAAATATTTATGCAATTGTGTGCTCCTTAATTTGTCTTCCTACTTCCCTGTTCCCTTACCATCCTCCTTCTTTCTCTTTCCAAGTAGAACCCTTCTGAATATCATTTTATATAATGTCATGTCATGACTGATCAATAATCAATCTACCTACCTACCTACCTACCTACCTATCTATCTCCTTACTTATTATGTATCATGTATCTGTCTGTCTGTCTGTCTGTCTGTCTGTCTGTCTATCTATCTGTCTATCAATCATCTATCATCTACTAGCTATCATCTATCTATATCTCTCATCTTTACATATATCTACTTTGCTTTTTATGTTTAATGAACCTTATCGTCAAACATATTTTATAATCAGTGGAGTTTTACAGTTACTCTTGGCAACATGTTAGTCAAGAAATAGATATGAAATAATAGAGTATGTTTTTAAAAAAATCTATTTATTTTATGTGTATAGGTCTTTTCCTGCATCCATATATATGCGCCCCATGTGCATGTCTGGTGCCGTGGATCTTCTGGAACTGGAGTTACAGATAGTTTTGAGTTGTTATGTAGATGCTGGGAATTGAACGGAGGTCCTCTGGAGGAGCACCTAGTGCTCTTAACTGCTGAGCCATTTCTCCAGCCCTACAGTGCATGTTTTAATTTGTGAAGTACACTATATAGAATTCATGAGACTAGGACTATTGTGTGACTACAGTTTGGAGAAAGATATTTAGGGTTAAGTTCAAAAGTTGTTGAAGTGAAAACTGGCGCGTATAAATGCTCATTTTAAGTCTGTCAATTCATCAGTCTACTCAATCCCACAACACATTGCTCATGCATTATATCCCAGGCATCAGGCTTGGTGTTGGGGATATACCACTGAATGATTCAAAGTGTGTAGGGATGTTTTCTTGAACTTTAGCTCTTCTGTCTTGGGATAATGAGCTTGGTTTCCCCGATGGTTTAACAAGTTCCCTTTTTAAGAAGTGTACTTTGTTTGCTGCTTGGAGAAGCAGAAGTTTCTGTGATACATGCTTACATTTACTGCTCCTTAGCCTACACTTCTGAGGAAATTGGAGAAGGAACTTCAAGGGTGAAAAAGATATTGAGGAAACGTAAGTATCATGTGGCAGAAAAAAGAAAGAGCCCATCGGTATAAATTTATTGACAACACGTAAAGACTTATCATTTTTATGTGGTAGATCCTGACCAGTGCTTGTGGTTTTGTGGATATGGGTAGTGATACATGAGAGGGTGAGATTTGGTTCAGACTGGAAACGCATGTTCGGAGGTGGCTGAGATTGAGAACCTAAGATTCGCAGTGAGATAGAAGACAAATGAGATAAGGGATCTGAGAATGGTTCTAGACCTCAGTAGTGGAAAGAAGGAGAAGAGGGAAAAGATGCAGATGCAAAGAAATAAGAGCAATGAAAAGACAGAGAGGGCAGAAGGACAGTGTTAGAAATAGGGTTTCAACAAGAGAGACAGGCAGAATTGAAATGAAATGAAGAGAAACAGTCCATTGGGCAGCTAGAAGGAGGTAAATTTATAACAGAAAGAAAAAAATAGAGCCAAAGATGATGGTGCACAACTTTAATCCTAGCACTCAGGAAGCAGAGTCAGGCCGATTTCTATGGGTTTAGACTAGCCTGGTCTACATGAGTTACAGGACTGCCAGGTCTATGTATAAAGACCCTGTTTCAAACAAACAAACAAACAAACAAACAAACAAACAAACAAAACCAAAAGCCCCCAAAACCAAAATAAAAAAAGAAAAGAAAAAAGTCTTTTGCCTATTATCTTCTCCTTAAAAAAAAAATTAATTTATTTTATTTATTTCCATTTCAGTTGTTGCCCTCCCTGGGTTCCTTCCACTCCCCCTCCTCCCCAGTTTCTCATTCTGTCCCTTCTCCCCCTTGCCTCTGAGAGGGTGCTCCCCTTAGGTCTTCCCCTTCCGTGGGGCCTCAAATCTCTTGAGGATTAAACTCATCTTTTCCCACTGAGGCCTGACCAGGCAAACCTCTGCTATATATATGGGCCAGGGACCTTGGACCAAGCCTTGCATGCTCCTGGTTGGTGGCTCAGTCTCTGGGAGCTCCCTGTGGTCTGGGTTAGTTGAGTCTGCTGGTCTTCCCATGGGGTTGCTCTTCCCTTCAGCTTCTTCAATCATTACCCTAATTCAACCGTTGGGATCCCTGACTTCAGTCCAATGATTGTCTCCACTTTTGTCCATGCAGGTCTTTTAGACAAGAACAATTCTGGGTCAGAAATTTTGACTATGGGTTAGCAACTTCGTCCATTCCACTTGAGACCCTGTCTATTTATTGGAGGTAGACTCTTTGAGTTCCTTCTCCCCAATGTTGGGCATTTCGGCTAAGGTCACCCCCAATGAGTCCTGAGAGGATCTCATCTCCCAGGCCTTGAGTACTTTCTAGAGGATCCCCCCACCTCTCACTTCCCAAGGCTGCTTATTTCCATTCATTTTCTTGGCCCTCTGGGCTTCTCTCCTATCTCCCCACCCCATATCTAATCCTCTTTCTCTTTCCCCCTTCCTTTCTTTCTCCTACACAGGTCCCTTCCTCCTTCTGCCTCCTGTGATTATTTCCTTCCCCTTTCTAAGTGGAAATGAAGCCTCCTTACTTAGGCCTTTCTGTTGGTTACCCTTCTTACAGTCTGTAGTTCATATCCTAGGTATTCTGTAATTTTTGGCTAATATCCACTAATCAGTGAGTACCTACCATGCATGTCTTTTTGGGACTGAGTTGCCTTACTCAGGATGATATTTTCTAGTTCCATCCATTTGCCTGCAAAATTTATGATGTCCTCCTTTTTAAATAGCTGAGTAATTTTCTATGGTGTGAATGAGACACATTTTCTGTATCCATTCTTTGATCGAAGGACATCTAGGTTGCTTCCAGCTTCTGGCTACTACAAATAAGGCTGCTATGAACATGGTAAAGCATGTGTCTTTGTGGTATGGGCAGGGGGGGGGATCTTTTGGGTATATGCCCAAGAGTGGTATAGCTGGGTCTTCAGGTAGAACTGTTTCCAATTTTCTGAGGAATATCCAGATTGATTTCCAGAGTGGTTGTACCAGTTTGCAATTCTACCAGCAATGGATGAGTGTTCCTCTTTCTCCACATCCTCACCAGCTTGTTCTGCCCCTTGAATTTTTGATCTTAGCCATTCTTATTGGTGTAAGGTGGAATCTCAGGGTCATTTTGATTTGCAGTTATCTGATTATTAGGGATGTTGAACATTTCTTTCAGTGCTTCTCTGTTCTTTCTAGATTCTTCTGTTGTGAATTCTCTGCTTAGCTCTGCACCCCATTTTTAATTGGGTTATTTGTTTTTTTGGAGGTTAACTTCTTGAACTCTTTATATATTTTGAATATTAGCCATTTTTTGAATATAGGGTTAGTGAAGATTTTTTTTTCTCCCAATTTGTAGGTTGCCAATTTCTCCTATTGATGGTGTTGTTTTTTTTTTTTTTTTTTGCTTACAGAAGCTTCTCATTTTCATGAGGTCTCATCTATCAATTGTTGATCATAGAGCCTGAGCCATTCATGTTCTGTTCAGGAAAATTTCCCCTGTGCCAAAGAGTTAGAGGCTCTTTGTAACTTTCTCTTCTACTAGATTCAGTGTATCTGGTTTTATGTTGAGATCCTTGATCCACTTGGACTTGAGCTTTGTGCAAGGTGATAAATATGGAACTATTTTCATTCTCTTACATACAGACTGCTAGTTACTCTAGCACCATTTATTGAAGATATTTTCTCTTTTTCTACTGTATGTCTTTGGCTTCTTTGTCAAAGATCAAGAGTCCATGAGTGTATGGGTTTATTTCTGGGTCTTCAATTCTATTCCACTGATCAACCTGTCTGTTTCTGTATCAATACCATGTGGGGGTTTTTCCCACTGTTGCTTTGTAGTACCACTTGAGGTCAGGGATGGTGATTCCCCTGGAAGTTCTGTTATTGCTATGAGTTAGTTTGGCTATTGTGGGTTTTTTGTTTTTCCATATGAATTTGAGAATTGCTCTTTCCATGTCTGTGAAGAATTGTGTTGGAATTTTGTTGGGGATTACATTCAGTCTGTAGATTGCTTTTGGTAAGATACCCATTTTCATTATGGGAATCCTACCAATCCATGAACATGGGAAATCTTTCTATCTTCTGAGGTCTTCTTTGATTTCTTTTTTCTTTTCTTTTCTTTTCTTTTCTTTTCTTTTCTTTTCTTTTCTTTTCTCTCTCTCTCTCTCTCTCTCTCTCTCTCTCTTTCTTTCTTTCTTTCTTTCTTTCTTTAAAAATTTGAAGTTTTTATTGTACAGATCTTTCACTTGCTTGGCAAGAGTTACACCTACTATTTATGGCTATTGTGAAGGGTATTGTTTCCCTAATTTCTTTCTCAACCTGTTTATCATTTGTGTAAAAAAAGGCTACTGATTTGTTTGAGTTAATTTTATATCCTCTCACTTTTCTAAAGTTGTTTATCAGCCGTAGTAGTTCTCTGGTGGAATTTTTGGGGTTGCTTGTGTATACTATCATATCATCTGTAAATAGTGATTCTTTGACTTCTTCCTTTCCAATTTGTATCCCTTGACATCTCTCTCTCTCTCTCTCTCTCTCTCTCTCTCTCTCTCTCTCTCTCTCTCTCTGTCTCTGTGTGTGTGTGTGTGTGTGTGTGTGTGTGTATGTGTGTGTGTCTGTCTAATTGCTCTCGCTAGACCTTCAAGTACTGTATTGAATAGATAGTCATTTCCCTGATTTTAGTGGGATTGCTTCAAGTTTTTCTACATTTAATTTTATGTTGGCCATTGGCTTGCTATATATTGCTCATTATGTTTAGGTATGTGCCATGAATTCCTGATCTCTCCAGGACTTATAATATGAAAGGGTGTTGTATTTTGTGGATGGCTTTTTTCAGCATCTAATGAAATGATCAGGTGGCTTTTCCCATGAATTTGTTTATATAGTGTATTATATAGTGTACAGTGTACTGTGGATTTTTGTATATTGAACCATCCTTGCTTGCATCTCTGGGATGAAGCCTACTTGATTATGTTGAATGATGGTTTTGATCTATTCTTGGATTTGGTTTGTGAGAACTTTATTGAGTATTTTTGCATCAATATTTATAAGCAAGATTGGCCTGAAGTTGTCTTTGTTGGCTCTTTGTGTGGTTTAGGTATCAGAATAGTTGCTTCATAGAATGAGTTAGGTAGCGTTCCTTCTGTTTCTAGTTTGTGGAATAGTTTGAGGAGTGTTGGTATTAGCTGTCTTTGAAGGTCTAGTAGAATTCTGCACTAAAATCATCTGGCCTGGGGCTTTTTTTTTTGGTTGGGAGGTTTTTGATGACTGTTTCTATTTCCTTAGGTGTTATGGGACTACTGTTTAGACAGTTTACCTGATCTTGATTTAACTTTGCTATGTGGTAGCTGTCTAGAGTCATCCACTTCATCTAGATATTTCCAGTTTTGTAGAGTATAGGCTTTTTTTTTTTTTTAATTGTAGAGAGTAGGTTCTGATGAGTTTTTGAATTTCCTCAATTTCTGTTATGTCTTCTTCTTTTCTGATTTTTGATAATTTGTATACTGTCTCTGTGCCCTTTAGTTAGTTTGGCTAAGGGTTTATTTATCTTGTTGATTTTCTTAAAGAACTAGCTCTTGGTTTTGTTGATTCTTTGTATCATTCTTTGTTTCTAACTGGTTAATTCCAGTCCTGAGTTTGACTATTTTCTGCTGTCTACTCCTCTTGGATGTGTTTGCTTATTTTTGTTCTAGAGCTTTCAGGTGTGCAGTTAAGTTGCTCATCTAGGATCTCTAAGATTTCTTTATGAAGGTCCTTAGTGCTATGAATTTCCTCTTAGCACTGCTTTCATTGTGTCCCATAAATTTGGGTATGATGTGTCTTTATTTCATTGAATTCCATAGTCTTGATTTTTTTATTTCTTCCCTGACCAAGTTGTCATTGAGTAGAGAGCTGTTCAGTTTTCGTGAGTACTTGGGCTTTCTGTTGTTTTTCTTGTTATTGAAGTCTAGCCTTAGTCCATGATGATCTGATAGAATGCATGGGATTATTCCAATCTTCTTGTATCTGTTGAGGGTTGTTTTATGTCTGATTATGTGGTCAATTTTGGAGACGGTTCCATTGGGTGCTGAGAAGAAGATGTATTCTCTTGTTCTGTAGATACCTGTTAAATCCATTTGTGTTCATAACTTCTGTTAGTTTCACTGTGTCTGTTTAGTTTCTGTTTCAATGACCTGTCTACTGGGGAGAGTGGGGTGCTGAAGTCTTCCACTATTATTGTATGAGGTTCAATGTGTGTTTTGAGCTTTAGTAAAGTTTTTTTTTTTTTTTCAAAATGTGGGTGCCCTTGCATTTGGGGCATAGATGTTCAAAATTGAGACTTCAGCTTGGTGGATTTTTCCTTCAATGAATACAAAGTGTCCTTCCCTATTTCATTTGAAAACTTTTGGTTGGAAGTCTATTTTACTGGATATTAGAGTGGCAATTGAAGCTTGTTTCTTGGGACCATTTGCTTGGAAAACTTTTTTTTTTCCCAACCTTTTATTCTGAGGTAGTCCCTATCGTTGTCACTGACGTATGTTTCTTGTTTCTTGTATGCAGCAGAATGCTCGATCCTGTTTATGGATCCAGTCATTTTTTTTTTTTTAAATTGGGGAATTGAGTCCATTGATGTTGAGAAATATTAAAGATAGATGGTTATTAGTTCTTGTTATTTTTGTTGCTGGAGGTGGTATTGTGTGTGTATGATTCTATTCTTTTGTGCTTGTTGTGAAATGTTTAATTTTTTTATGTTTTCTTGGGTGCAGTAACTAACCCTCCTTGTGTCAGAGATTTCATTTCAGTATCCTCTGTAGGGCTGGATTAGTAGAAAAATATTGTTTAAATTTAGTTTTGCCATCTTGGTTTCTTTATTTATAATGATTGAGAGTTTTGCTGGGTATAGTATCCTGGGCTGGCATTTGTGTTCTCTTAGGGTCTGGATGACATCTGTCTAGGATCTTCTGCCTTTTAGCATCTCTGTTGAGAAGTCTGGTGCAGTTCTGATAGTCTGCCTTTATATGTTACTTGGCCTTTCCCCCTTACATCTTTTCATATTCTTTCTTTGTTCTATGCATTTAGTGTTTTTATTACTATGCGACAAGAGGATTTTCTTTTCTGCAATCTATTTGGTGTTCAGTAGGCTTCCTGTACATTTATGGCCATCTCTTTCTTTAGTTGAGGGAAGTTTTCTTCTATGCTTTTGTTGAAGATGTTTTCTGGACCATTGAGCTGGGATTCTCTATTCTTATTATTCTTAGGCTTGATCTTTTCATTGTGTCTTAAATTTCTTGGATATTTTGGATTAGGAGATTTTTATACTTAGTATTTTCGTTGACTGATGGGTCAATATCTTTTATGGTATCCTCTATGCCTGAGATTATCTCTCCTATCTCTTGTGTTCTGTTGATGATGCTTGCACCTGTAACTCCTGATCTCTTTCGTACGTTGTACAACTCCAGGGCTGCCTCCCTTTGCATTTTCTTTATTGTTTCTATTTTCATTTTTAGGTCCTGGACTGTTTTGTTCAATTTCTTTACCTGCTTGATTGTATTTTCTTGCATTTCTTTAAGGGATTTATTTGTTTCTTCTAACCATTTAGGCAAATATAGTTGTTCTTACAAGTTTAGTGGGTACCTAATATTGACCCATTTTTATTTTTCACTCTCATAAGAATATTTATAAAGTATCCTCTATAATATTCTTTTTTGTCATTTTTTTTAATTATCAAATCATAATTTTTACTTTTTAACACAGGGGCTATAAACACAAAAATGCAGGATGTGGGGAAGGGGATGACACAGGAGCATAGGTGTTCAGGGGGAGTACAGATATCTTTCAGAACAGGGTATCAGCTGGGTAAAGGTTCAGAAGACAGGTCACTATGTCTCTGCCTATGATTTACTTGTCCTTATCTAAGTTGGTACTTTTTGCCAAGGCTGCCTATTTACAAGGTCTATGACTACTCAGGCTGGTAAATTTCCACAAAAGCTGCCTGTTTACAATAGCTTATAGCCATCTGTTTCAGTGTTTTTCCACAGAAACCCAAGACTTTGTATTAGCAGGCATGTATGTCAGGCCTATTGCTGATTTTAGGCTTATGGGTGATTTTAGGCCTTCAGAGTATAAGCAGGGCTGCCCCTGACATCTCCTCCTTTCTCCAAGTATAGAAGGGCCATGGCAATTCTAATCTTGCCAAGGCGTGGATAGAGGCCTGACATCCAGTAATTAAAAGGGACCTTGTAATGGCTCCAGTCCTCCTGTTGTTGTCCAGTGAGGCATGAGGGCCATATCCATCCTGATGTCTTTTTCCTGGAGAGAGGATACTTTTGACATCAACCCCTATGTGGTCAGGCTTGTCGCTCAGGGAACCCAGAAAGATATTTTTAACTTTTATTTATATTACCTTGCAGTGCTTAGCCTCGCAGCCTAAGCAAGAATTCAGATCACCAGTCAGAGGGGGTTCTGGGTGGTCCCTCTCTGCTTGGTCTAGGGGTGGAAGTCCCCTCTTTTAGGTTGGGTGGAGATGGGATTTGGGAACACCCTGGATAGAGTAACAACCTTATCTTGAGTCTCGTGGTCCTCCATAGCTAACTTATGATAATGTATTTGAATAGATTTTGCTATCAGATTATCTATCTGTTGTTTCACAAAGTTAGTCAGCCTATTTAAGGCCCAGGGACCAAAAGAAATAAGCAAAAATAACCCAATTAATGGTCCCAAGATGGAAGGAAGTAGGGTTGACAATCATGGAGAGATTGAAAACCAATCCTTGTACCAGCTCTCATCTTTCTCTTTCTCTCTCTGTCTTTTCTCAAGACCTTCTCTGGCCTTTTTCATGTTCTCTTTAATAATCCCTGTTTTGTCTATGTAAAAGCAACATTCATCTTTAAGGGCTGTATACAGTCTGGAGCTGTACACAGTCTTTTCTATTGTAAAAGAGAAAATCAAGTCCAACCACTATAATATTCTTTTAAATTAAGTTTTTGAGGATTTCATGCAACATTTTGATCATATCCATCCTCCAGTGTTTCCCAGAGCTGCCTCTATTCCCTAATCTCCCAACTTTCTGTTCTGTTTTTTTTTTTTTTTTTTTTTTTAAACTCATTGAATACAATTTGTCCTGCCCATATACTCTTGGGTATATGGATATTCAATGAAACATGTCAGTTCATCAGGGCCCACATACTTAAAAAAACTAATACAGACTCTCAACCAGAAGGTATCAGTTGCCAATGGCTATTCAGCAGGGATGGGATTTCATGCCTACCTCCAATCTCCAGTCTGGATTTTGTCTGGCTTGAACTTGCACAGGTCTTATGCATGCTGTCACAATTCTTTTGAGTTTATATGTGACTTTGGAGAATACTGTGGTCTTGTAGTTGTCTGTCATGTCTAGCTCTTGAAATATTTTTGTCCCCTATTTCAGAAATTATTTCTGAGCTTGTTATATAGACGTCCTATTTAGGGATGAACCTTTGTAATCTTTTCTTTACACCTTGACTTGTTACAAGTCTCCACGCTAATCACCATCTACTGCAACAAGAAGCTTCTATGATGATGGCTTAGTGATGCATTAATTCATAGATATAATGATGTTACCAGGAATTGATTTATTATTATATTTATTTATCAGAGTACGACTAGTAAGTTCTCCTCTATGGCTTATGACCTGCACAGTCACTGGTTGTTGGCTTTGATAATTGTGGTGATAAATAATACATTTTTTCTTGTGGAGAAGGACTTAAAACCAAATCAAAAATGATTGGTAACTCCCATGACATTTGTGCCACTATTGTATCGGTAAGCATATGTTCTCAGGCCAGTCATAATTGTAGCTCTCAGGGTTCAGAGTTTTGGAAGAATGTTGATTACTTTCTCCCTCTGGGGGTGTATATAACTCCTTATACCACCATGAAAGCTAATCACTGGATGCAGTTTCTAGGTCATTGCCAGTTTGATTCCTTCATGTTCTATATCTCAGGTATTCAGTAATGGGGTCTTTTTGTCAAGTTCTAAAAAAGTATTGAGGAATCTCCTATAACATCCTGAAGAGAGCACACCTTGATAGATTTTATTTTCAATATTAATTTATTTAACTACCTGAAGACAAATGTCTACAGACATATCATTTATGGCTGAGTAGCAAGTACTTTAACTAGACTGGGAGCTTCTCATGTAAACAAGAAGTCAGCAGTGTGATAAAGGCACATCTCCTATCTCTAAAAGGCCTTCTACAGAATAAAGGAACTCTGTCTGGAAAAAAAAATGGTATTTCTATTTAAAAATCAAATTAGGTACGATGGCACACACCTTTAATCCCAGCATTTGGGAGACAGAAACAAGTGGATCCCTGAGTTCAAGGCCAGGTCTCCAGAGTGAGTTCCAGGATATCCAGGGCTATACAGAGAAACCCCAGCTCAAAAAAAACAAAATACAAACAAAGAAACAAACAAATAAACACAAACCAAAAAACCCCAAACAAACAAAATCATTTTAGCTACATGCCTTCAGGCTTTCTTCCTGAAAAGTGTGTGCAGATGCTGAAGGCTCTGTGGTGACTCACATCTGGTTCTAATGTCTTGTGCTTCTTCAGTGCCCTTACCCAGACCTCAGGATGTGAAACTCAGAGATGTGACCCACAGCACCATGAATGTCATCTGGGAACCTGTGCTTGGAAAAGTTCGAAAATACATTGTTAGATACAAAACTCCAGAAGAGGAGTTCAAAGAGGTAGGTTGGAGATGAGAAAGGATTTAGAAATAGTTGTCTTCCTTCGAGGCTTAACAAAATGACCTTACTAGGGTAAATGATCGTGTGTTTTGAATATTTGTCACTTTGTTAATGGAAGGCAGAAAGCTTGTGTAGTCAAAACATTTTTTTGAAAATCAATAATATATTGGACTGCGTTAGATTTAGTTTGGAAATGTTCTGCTGTGTGATTTTAATCTCAAAAACATCATCCCTCAGTAGATAAAGAGTTATAGAATTTGTGAGTTATTTACTTCTCATCTAGTTGCCTTATATGGTACTCTCTAGTCTATGAATGTCTAAAAATGCCAAATGTTCTAAAAACACCGGATGGCGAGAAGATGCAGGGACTGGGGGAAGAAAGGGAATGTTAGATAATGGTTAGATGGTCAGTTTGGCAGGTCAAGGAGAAAGGAGGAACAAGTTGTTAGAGGATTATGCCTTTTCCAGACTTATCTTTTTGAGGTGATGTTGGTGTGCACAGCTTTTTACATTGTAATGTGGTTGAAAATGGGAACAAAATGAAGAAGCTTCCTAGGAAAATGGTTTTAAAAATTGGGTGCCCTTCAAGGAGTATCCTAAAAACTGTTGCCTGAACATGGGATATGCTCTTCTAGGTGGGCTGCCTTGTCTGGCTTCAGTGGGAGAGGAAGTGCCTAGTCTTGTAGAGACTTTAAGTATCAGGGCAGGGAGGATACCCAGGACGACCCCCACCTGCTCAGAGGAGAAAGGGAGGGGAGGGGGAAGGACTGTGTGAGGGGGTGACTGGAAGAGGGCAGTGAGTGGGATGTAAAGTTAATAAGGAAAAAAATTAGGTAATAAATAAATAATAATAAATAATAAATAAAATTAGGGAATTTAATGCCAGAATTCCAGAGCCATTTTTTTTTAAAAACCAACTTTTCACTCTTTTGTATATATTTGTAATTTTTGTGTAGTGCTAAAGTTATTTTATATATCTGTATACATCTGTTTAATTTTGGATTTTCACTTCAAATGGTCAGTGGGTCTCACAGAGTTCTTAAGCATAACAAATGAGCTTTGTATAAAAGATCATTTCTGAAAGTAATAAGACAATAATATTAAAAGATGCAGATAAAGATGGTTTGTTTGCTTGAATCCACAGGCAGTCACTGCTTGCCTGAAAATCAGGCCATTTTTGGCCCCAGAACATACATTTTTTTCCTACTTTGGAAACATTTAAGTTGTGCCCATTTTCTGGATTCTTTGCAAACTGGAAATCCTGCTTTTTTGGATGTTTTTCTGCTGAGAGTTATAGTAAGCAGCTGAAGAGAGGCCAGGGAAAATCTTTTCTAAGAGGCCCCCACTGCTTTCTTCTTGTTACAGGTGGAGGTGGACAGATCAAGGGCCAGCACTACCCTCAAAGACCTCTCCTCTCAAACCCAGTACACAGTGAGCGTTTCCGCAGTGTATGATGAGGGAATATCTCCCCCAGCGACGGCTCAGGAAACAACCCGTGAGTTGCGCCCTGTTTTATGGGCATGTTGGAAATATTTAACATGCTTGCAAATTTCTACCTACTGAGACATTTGTTTCTCAAAGCTCTTTGGCCAGCATTGATGGGGTCTGTAGATTACTTTCTCGTATTTTCGGCTTATGTAAATGCTATCAGGATAAACAGTGTATATAAGCCTCTTTCCCTTCAGCAGTTCACAATTTAGCTGTCAAGATAAAAGGTTAACGGAAAGTCCCAGGGTCATGAAAGGACAATGAGATGACTGATGTGGGACTCAGAATGTGTAGTCAGAGTCCAGAAGAGGAGAGGTGGCCTCAGGGCACCATGACTCAGAGACACAGGATAACCTGTTGGGACCCTCCTTCAGTGCTCCATTCTGTTCCAATGTTCATGCTTTGCTATTCTGTAGTGTTTGACTCAGCGATTAGGCCTGCTGTTCTCTTCATAGTTACGCTGTCCTCCTAGTTCTAGTGAAGGATCTTATTGTGTATTTCTACTCCCATGATTTAATTACTTAATTCAGTGCTGAGCATACAATGATATAATCAAGTGTTCAATTTATAATAATTTGATCAGAATATTGATTAAACTGAAAGCTGATAGCCAGTAGTATTCAAAACTAACAACAGGAGCCTCATATATAATTAAAAAAAAATCTGCATTAAAAAGACAAAGTGACACATAAAATTAATAAACGAATTTATTTAAGCCACAAATGATAAAATGATAAATTTTATAAATTTATGATAAATGATATCATTTCAACACTTCAGCATAATTGTAATAAGGTTTCTCACATTTTAATTATGTTAAATGGAGTTTATACTTCCTATTGAAAGACATACTCTTGCCTTTTCTTATGATAGGGCCTGTTCCAGCCCCAACCAACTTACAGTTTACTGAAGTCACACCAGAGAGTTTCCGGGGAACCTGGGATCATGGAGCTTCAGATGTGTCTCTCTACAGAATAACCTGGGCACCTGTCGGGAACCCAGATAAGCGTGAGGTAATGTTAGCTCTCTCTGTCTTTCTTCTGTCCTATTTCCTTTCCATTTGCTTATATGACTCAAATACAGATTATTTATGTGTATTAGTGACTTTCTGTTGTGATAAAGCACCATGCCCTAGGCATCTCGTGGAAGGAGGAGCTGATTTGGGCTTAAGGTTCCAGAGGGGTAAGAGTGCATTATGGTGAGGGGGCACAGGCAGCAGACAGACAAGGCAGCCAGCACAGGAAGCTGGGGTATCATGTCCTCAGCTGCAAGTTAGGAGCAAAATAGAAGTGGAGCAAAGCTTTCCGCTCTTTAAGCTCACCTCCTGTGTTGTACTTCCTCTGCCAAGGCTGTACCTTCCTCTGGCCTCTCTAAACAGCACTATCAACTGAGGACTGAGTATTCAAATGCATGAGTCTATGGCAGCTATTTCTTGTTCAAAGCACCGCATTCTGTTACAGATAAAAATCATCTTTGACAAGTGGCTTTGGGCTCATGTACCTGTAATGGTGCAGGAGAGCATTCACCTGTCAGCACATTGTCATTGGTTATGCATGATCTAAATGGATTATTAATTTAGTATGCATGTGATTTTTCCTCTTTGCCTAAGACCATCTTAAATGGAGATGAAAATACCTTGCTGTTTGAAAATCTGAACCCCAACACACTGTATGAAGTCTCCATTACTGCCATCTATCCTGATGAGTCTGAAAGTGACGACCTGAGTGGCAGCGAGCGCACACGTAGGTGTTTAACTTTCAACTGGGATCTTGATAGTTCAAAATTAAATGTTAGGAAACAAAGCTTCAGCTGTATCACTAATGTTTTACAAATTCTGTTTTCTTTTAGTGCGTCTGATACCCTTAACAACACAAGGTAAAAAGTTACTCTATTGGATTATCTGAATAAACAAAGTTTAAATTAACAAATAAGGTCATCAAATCCATTGAGAACAGGCCTTCTGCATTTCAATGGCAAGGTTTGCCTTGTCCAGAAGTGGCCGTTCTTGAGACACTGCTTTTTCTGTTACTTTCTGAAGAGTGCATGAGTCAGCTTAGGCTTCCTTAACAAAATACAGGACGGCATCAGCAGCAAAAACTTCAATGCCTATGATTCTGGAGTCTACAAGGCAGATTTGGTGCCGCAGGCTTGTAATTCCAGTTGCCTGGGAGGCTGAGGAGGATCATGTTTACAAGGTCAATTTGGTCAATTTAGTGAGACCCTGACTTAAAATAAAAAATAAAAATAAAAATAAAAACAAGAGTAGTCAAGATGACTCAGCAGGCCAAGGCCTTAGTTCAAGCTGCAGTATCCAGAGAATGGAAGGAGAGAACTGGGTCTTCCAAATGCCCTCTGGTCACAACATACAAGATGTGGGAGGTGTGTGTCCCACCATAAATAAACAAATAAATACATACAATAACGAAGGGTCAGTAGTAGAGAACTTACCTGGTATCTGTAAGCCTTACCTTCAGTCTCTAGTACTACTAACAATGTCTGGAGAATAGGATGTCCAAGATCAAGATATGATGGCAGCCAGTTCTGTTCTTTGGCAGGGATCTTAATTCATCTTCTCATTGTGCTGTTACATGGCAGACAGAAAATGAGTGCTCTCTCTTGCCTCCATTTATAAAGACTAATCTCCCTTGAGGGACCTACTTTCATGATGTCATTGTCAAAAGTCCCACTTGAAAGTTCTACTGCATTGAGCGTAGCGTCAGGCTTCATTATGCAAGAGGACTAAGTCTGGGGGAACACATCCATTCTGTGCCGAATAATCATTTAATACTCAATGACCTTATTATTGGTTTAAATTCTAAACCCAGTGGTACAATTTCCCTGGAAATTTCCCCGGGGAATTATACAGGTTTTGTTTGTTTGTTTGCTTTTTTTTTTTTTTTTTTTTTTTTTTTTGCAGCAGGGGGGACTTGTTCTGTGTGCTTCATATGTTTTCAATAATCTTCTTTCAGCGCCAAAAAGTGGTCCACGGAACCTTCAGGTGTACAATGCTACATCTAACAGCTTGACTGTTAAGTGGGATCCTGCTAGTGGCCGTGTGCAGAAGTACAGAATCACCTATCAGCCTTCAACAGGAGAAGGCAATGAACAAACGGTAATTTGTTTTCTAGAATGTGTAACATGGGCAGGCTCTGCCTGCTGCTTTTCAGCTATTTCCCGGAGCGTTTACAATATTTACCTTGTTAGGAAATGTAGGATTTCCTGTATTGGATAGAATCATTTGAATTTAGCTGGCTCTCCCTCTGGAGTGCATGATCAAGGCACACAGGATGCTCTCTCTGGTGGGACCTGATAGTTGTTCTTCATAGTAAGTATATACCAGTCATGTGCCCAACTAGCATAATGATATCAAAACCTTTTTGAGTCTAAGTAGATATTCAATAGTTCTGATTATATCAGAGTTTTTATTTCCAGATCTAGAAGTTAATTGATTTAATTAAAAATATTTACCAAATGGTGGTAAATGAGAAAGACATTAGTAATGCAAGGAGCTGAGCCGTCCTCTTCGCTCTCCGAGCCCTCCCTAATTTAATAGAGCCTTTGTATATTCCACTTGCTGAATTTGGTGGTTTATCTGAGATCCGACCAGCTTTGCCTTTTACGAGGTGCACTTTATCCTAAGTCTAGAGGCATCACAATTTTTATACAGATAGGGTTATGTCTTCAGGTTCATATTCAAATGTCTTTTTTGATGAGCTCTAGAGCTTTGCTGGCCGTTTTGGGAGGCAGGATATGGGTTATATTATTTCCTTATATAACTTCATAGGGAGACAAAGTTTGACATTTTAATATTAAATGTGTTGAACTCAAGCAAGTGGATCACATCTCTCACCAGTTTCGGAGGTGAGCAGAGTTGAGGTTGGCAGTGGATAAATGCATGTACTAAAGCCACTGCTGTCACTGGGCAAATGAACTTAGCTGGACCACAGATGCTCCAATCCCATCGGAATTAAATACTCAACCAACAAATCACAAACTCTATGCTTATTTTGGAAAGTTGGATGGGAGGAGTAAGTAGACACCTATTTCCTTCCTCACTAAGCCTCTCCAACCTGTTACATATCAAACGTTTCACAAAACACAGCTTCTGCCCATCCTGAACTCTTTTTTTCCACAACCTCGGAGAGTAGATGGTTTGAAATGAGTCATTATGACTCAGTTTCTTCAAGCTGAAGATGGCTACTGTGATCCATGAAATTTGTTTTTGTTTTTTGTTTTTTTTTTTTCTGGAACTCCAATCTTTGAGTGAATGGGTGCTAACTTGGAAACATCTGTTAGTGCTAATTCATCCAGACCTTTCCACGAGCACTCCCCATAAGTAGCGTGCCATTTGCCACTTGCGTGCCATTTTCATGTGACTTTAATTACCATGGCATAAACATCTGAATTCAGTAGACTGTTAACAAATCGTACAAATTTTCTTTCAACAAGATAGCAAGATGGCCTTGAGCAACGAATTAAAAGCTTCAGACTCCATAATTGGAGGAAATTGAGACGTTCATACCTCAAGGCTGGTATCATGGAGATCGCTGGAAACCTCTGCCTGAGTGCGGCTTGGCGAGGGGTCTGGTCATGTGGTTTACACAGCTAATGCTGTTGGAGTGGCAGCGTTTGGGGCAAACACCAAGAGCTTTACATCCTTTGCCCAACCATTTAAATGTGTTTCTAGAGCAAATAAAAAACATCTGTAAAAGAGCAAGAATAATACTGAATGGTGTGGAGCCTGTAAAATTACACAGTTCTTTGGTATCTAAAAGACCCTTTGTAGCTTACTTATGATTAATGCCTTGTTTTTGGGAAGAGTTCTGTGAAATGTGTTTTGGATGAGATTTTGCAGTACTGGCGGCTAGCAAGTTGAAATAGCTTTTTGAGCTCCAGTTTAAAGCTTGGAATCCTTTTCATGACTCGAGACACATACTTTACATATAAAATTATGCCATGAGATATATTTTCAGCTTTCATTGTGGGACAGGGTTCCAGAACTTGGCAAGTGTCTCAAATAGTTCCCTGAGAGAAAGAATAAATTAGTGACTTGGAAAGTGTAAAGGCTGTTGCTTACCAAGAAGTGTTTTCCTCAAGACCACAGTAGGAGGACGGCAGAACAGCGTGGTCCTGCAGAAACTGAAGCCCGACACTCCGTACACCATCACGGTGTTTTCCCAGTATCCTGATGGTGAAGGCGGCAGGATGACTGGAAGGGGCAAGACAAGTAAGTGAGACCAGAGTCCCTGCAGCTTCTTAATTATCACTGCGGAACCAAATCACACTTTTACCAACACGGAGGAAACAGAATGTCCTACAGATCTTTTATAAAATTAAAAAATTTAAGAACGTTTTTAATTGAAATAGAATTACATCACTTCCGGCTCCCTTTCCTTTCCTCCTTCTAGCCCTGCCCACCACTACCTTACCTCAAACTCCTATGACCCCCTGTTCCACTCTCAAGCCTTCCTTTCTCTCTCCCTCTGTCTCCCTTCTTCCCTCCTTTCCTTTTTTCTTTCCTCCCTTCTTTCTTTTTTATTCTTCCCCTCTCCCTCCCTTTCCTTTTTCTTTTTGTTTTTTTTGAAACAGATTCTCTATATATAAACCTGGTCCTTGAAATCACAATCTAGACTAAGCTGGCCTTGAACTCACAGATACCTATCTGCCTGCCTCTGCCTCTTAAGTGCTGGGATTAAAACCATGTATCACCAAGCCTGGTAATAGCCTCTTTTTCTTTGAAGTGTGTGTGTGTGTGTGTGTGTGTGTGTGTGTGTGTGTGTGTGTATGTGTGTGTATGTGTATACAAATGTATGTAAATACAACCATCTGAGTCTGTTTTTGTTGGTTGTGTGTATATGGTTTCAAGGCTTGCCACTTTGCACTGATCAACCAATAGGGGGCTCATCCTTGGGAGAGGCTAATTCTCCTTCTCCCAGAAGTTGATCATTGCCTGTAGTTCTTTGCCTAGGGGTAAGACCCCATGAAAATTTCTCATTCCATGTCAACTTACCCATTGGTATTGGTATTGTTCTGGTCTTGTTTGTGCAGCCATTTTTAGGAGAGACCTTCACTGAAGACTTCTGAGTCTTCTGGCACTTACAGTCTTTCTGTTTCCTCACATGTTTGCATGATGTTCCCTGAGCCATAGACAAATCTTTTAAGATGGTAGTTGTTCTTTTTTTAATGTCCTTGCTTGTAATAATTTCTTTATTTGTGTAAACAAAAGATGACATTATCTCCCAGAATTAAAAACTAAATGTTCAGGGGCCCACAATGTGTTACTGATAGATGAGACATGTATACTACAGAAGTGAAAATGGTTTGTTTAATAATTACTTCAACAAATATCTGTGGGGTATCTGCTATGTTCTAGGTGCTTTGAAGATATTGCTTAACTCGTGTTTTAGATATAGTTGCTAGTTAGAGCATCACTAGAGTGTACTTCCTGTATATTCCAGAACCTCTGAATACTGTGAGGAATTTGAGAGTGTATGACCCATCTACCAGCTCTTTGAGTGTTCGCTGGGACCATGCAGAAGGCAATCCTCGTCAGTACAAGCTCTTCTATGCCCCCACAGCAGGTGGCCCAGAAGAACTGGTAATTATTATTTTTTTCGAGAGAGGATCTTTCTATTTAGCTCTGGCTTGATATGTAGACCAGGTTGCCCTTGAGCTTACTCCTAAATAGAAAATATTAGTCTGTTTAAACTTCAGGAGATTGGTTTAAAATGGTAATAGAAAAAAGTAAGTTGTTTAGAAGTGAAGAATTTATATTAATGTGAAGGATTTAATAGAGGAATCATATCTGATGTTTTGGAGACTAGGGAGTAGGGAGATGGTGGTTCAGGTGCTGGTTGGAACCAGGAGATAAAGGGAGACATTGTATGCAGAGACTTTATAAAGTTCTTGTAATTTCATTAAGGTAATGCCTTCAGTTGATACTATATCATTTGAAGGATTAGCTCCTTTACTATTTTCAAATTCAATACTCTGCTCTGTATTTTATTAAACTTTTAGGTACCAATCCCTGGGAATACCAACTATGCCATTCTTAGGAACCTGCAGCCAGATACTCCATATACCATCACGGTGGTTCCTGTCTATACAGAAGGTGATGGTGGGCGCACATCAGATACTGGAAGGACATGTGAGTAAAAAGCAGAATTGACTTTCCATTATAGACATTGATCTCCACTATAAAGAGCACATTGAGCAATGAAGAAAATTAGAAAAAAGTCAGTCAGAATGAGAAGATTAAAAATATCAAAATGACCCACAGCTCACTTTTCAAACATCAACCTGTTGTGTCTTGTCATTGGATTTTATAGTGTAGGTTGTTGAAACCTGTTCACTTTATTACTTAGTTGTGCATTTCTCTGGTTTGCTGCTGACTTGTTTTTGCTTTTATCCACTATTAATGTAGTCAACCCAGTTTAAATGTTTTTACTGTTCTTTCTGGATATTGCTTAGTCTTTTGTGCACACTTAACACTTCATGACTTTTAAAGCATACTTGTGGCTGGTTGAAGGGGATCAAGCATGGGTAGTTTTCTCTAGTGTACAGTCGGAGGTCTAGAGAGAGATGACGCTGTTGGTTCAGCTGGAGTTTTGGGTTAGTAAGCAGACTTAATTTTCTAAATTTTATTGATGGGAGATAATTGAGAACTGACTTGTCTCTTTATTTGTCTTTTCTTTTAATCATAGAAGATATTCCTCCACAGCTAGTGTTGAATAAGGCAAGAATGAAAGAAAGAATGATTGATTGAAAGCAGCTGACTGAACCTATTTCTTTCTGTTGGTTAGAAGGCAGACTATAAAAAGTATCTCTTCTGGCCCCATTACTTATATGGGAAACTCAGCTACTTCTGTTTCCTTCTCCTTGTCCTGTGTTCCTTTATAGCCAGCCCAGGCCTGTTGCTCATGCTCATTGTCTTTTATTGAAAACAACATTGACTGGGCTAACTTTGTCTGATTTGCATTTGGAGAGTTTTCATGTGCTTTTGTGTGTAGCTAGAAGTCTAAAGTGGATAGGATTTTATCCTATTACAGAGAGTGTAACTTGTGAAAAAGTGATGAAGGCTTGACATGTATAAACAGACATGAAACGTGGGCATTGACTTTCCTTTCCTCAGTGGTGAGAGGACCGGCGAGAAATGTCCAAGTGTATAACCCTACGCCCAACAGCCTCGATGTCCGCTGGGACCCCGCCCCAGGGCCAGTGCAGCAGTACCGAATTGTGTATTCTCCTGTTTCTGGTACAAGACCATCAGAATCTGTAAGTAATTTTGTCGTCTTAGAGCTCAGAAAGAATGTTGTCAATTCTGTTGTGGCTTCTGCCACAGCATTTGGCTAGGAAACAATAATTGTGTCACTGCCTCTCATGTAGACTAGGTTTCCTGATTACTAAAGTTACATATTTGAGTCCCATTTAGAAGCTTTTATAACCCAGCCATATGCTAGTACATAATATTTAAATGATTGTGTTTGTGAGTTATAGTAATATAATTACTGATTATAGTAATTATAAGTCTGCTTAGGAAAGAACTTGGGGGAAAAGTGAATTAGCTAGGAGACACATAGTGTTTCTAGAACCTTCAATAATGGATACATTGAGAAACTACACAGTCTTTGCTATGAAAATATGTTAAGTACAGCTTTATTTATTAGCTCTTACAAACTACAGTTTCTCTTTAGTACTTTTTTTTAGTACTTCAGCATTTTCTCCAGTGATGACCAGGCTGTTTACCTTCCGAGGTCAGATGCAGACAAGCATATTCGGGGTGGTATAGTCAGAGACTTGCAGCTATCTTCCTGATAAATTTCAGTTCTGTTTCGTGAATAGGCCAATAATGTATCAATCTGAAGTTACTTGGTATGAACATTGATAGCATCAAGATGGTGAAATGGAAAGAATTTTATGGACTGACTAGTCTGCAAAAGCAAGCAATGATGAGCAAAGATAAGAAAATGATAAGCAATGAGTGTATTCTGGAGTACCAGTGATCTTAATGTCCTTTTATACGACATGGCATAATTTCTTTCTTAATGACTTTACTCTTATCCAAATTTTTTGCCATAACACTAAATATCTCTGACACTAGCATGGGATCCTTTCTCTCATGTGTATGTTACCTTTAGGATTGACTCTGAGTAAATACACAGCTTAGATATTCCATTTATGAGTCTTTAGGAGAAATATAAATGGGAGAAAATTGAAGCTAATAAGGGGGATTCCTGAGGATAACTGTGTTTAATAATGTGCTAGAGGCAGATTTTGCAGAGAAGCACACTTGGCTTCTGACGTGCATGGGCACAGCCTTTTACGATAAATACCATTGTGTTGACTAACCAAGGACCTGGCAAGCGTTAGCTGTCAGGCAGAATTTGGCACACTTTCTTCTCTTCAGATTGTGGTGCCAGGGAATACCCGCACGGTGCATCTGGAGAGGTTGATTCCTGACACACCCTACTCTGTGAACGTTGTGGCTCTCTACTCAGATGGAGAGGGGAATCCCAGCCCCAGCCAGGGCCGAACACGTGAGGCAAACATTCTGTTTCTACTTTATCTCCTGTCACTGAGTGAGGGGTGGGTGGTGGGTGATATGTGAAGAACTCCGAGAACTCTGTACAGGACAGGGTAACCTCTGCATGTAATTCTGCTTGGGATTTCCCACATTCACATTCCAGGTTTAGGTTGTGTGTCCACAACTATCTTTTGTGCTGAATCAATTTCATTTGAACATTAAAAAAAAATCTGGGGTCTAAATGAAAGAAGTCTTTCCTCTTTTGCCCTCTTCTTTTTTTTTAATGCAATGGGTTTTAGTGCCAAACAGGCACTGGAAATGTGAAAGCTTAACCTCTCTACTTTAAGTGGAAGTGGTTATAGTGGTTAAAACAATCTTCTTCTTTCCCAGTCTGCATATTTCAGTGCAAACCTAGCTCTATTTTGTTGAAAGTTCAGTACCTAAATGTATCTCTGAAAGGTAGCATGTTATTCTGTGTGGGGTCACATGAAAACCATAGAAGGTACAACCATGTCACAGGGGAGGAAGCATGATGAATGGTGACTTCAGCACCAGTAAACACCTGTAAGCTGACCTGGTAAATGCTATCAGGCAAGCAGCAAAACCAACTGTATTTTATTTAGTTCCACGGAGTGGACCAAGGAATCTACGGGTCTTTGGGGAGACGACCAACAGCCTCTCTGTAGCCTGGGACCATGCTGATGGGCCAGTTCATCAATACAGGATCATCTATTCTCCTACTGTTGGTGATCCAATTGACGAATATGTACGTATAATACCCATCGATTGGCATTTAACCAACCATTCACTTGGTATGAGGTTGAGATTAAGCTTCTTTCTGAGAACTGTGCATTGGTTACTACTGAGCTCTTGGATCTCGTGTGACAGGTCTCACATAGTTTTCTCTGATGTGGGGACAATTAGGAAAGTTCTTGCTTGATACTTCCATAGTGAAGTTTGATTTGGGGATCATTTTCACTGTAAGGACTGACTAAAAAACTGTCCTAGTCTACATTTCTAACTGCTTCCTTACATAAAAGGTCTACTATAATATACCACATAATAATTCATAACGTCCAAACTGATGTCCAGATAATGTGAATAACCCAATTTTACCCTTCTAGTTCAGTTCCTCTGCACGGTCTTCCTTTTCTTAAATTCACATGTTTTTCTGTACTCTTTTGGTTTAGAATGTAAAAATTTCCTGTTAGTTTGTTCTAAGTTAACTTTCTTATTTCTCCCTCCCTTGCTCATTCTTCTCTCTTCTTTCTTTGATTCTTCCATGAAGAATTAAACTCAGGACTGTGGGCATGAGAAAGAATTTCTTTACTATTGACTTACATCGATAGTTTCTCCCAATTCATGACAGTGTAAATATTGTGTCCTCCTAGACACAGGTTCAAGTTCTTCATCTTTCTTCCCCCATCCCCTGAGTCTCCCCATCCCCCTGTCTTAGTTAGGGTTTTACTGCTGTGAACAGACACCATGACCAAGACAAGCCTTATAAAGGACAGCATTTAATTATAGGTTCATGTGTTCAGTCCATCATCATTAAGGTGGGAACAGGGCAACATCTAGGCAGGCATGATGCAGGCAGAGCTGAGAGTTCTACATCTTCATCTGAAGGCTGCTAGTGGAAGACTGATTTCCAGGCAGCTAGGATGAGGGTCTTAAGCCCATACCCACAGTAACACACCTATTCCAACAAAGCCACACCTTCTAAGAGTGCCACTCTCTGGGCTAAGCTTATATAAACCATCACACCCCCATCCCCCATCCTTCTATCCTCCCATCTTTTTTTCATTTCTTTTTTACCTCTTCCTTTGTGTGGGACTGGGGACTAACTAGCGTCTTGTGTGTATGCTAGTCAAGCATTGCACCATCTTTAACCCCTCAAGTTTTTTGGAATTTCCTTATAGTTGGGAAACCACAGTCACTGACATTTATTATTTGATTTCTGTGACAAGCTCAAAGATTAGCTCAAATGGTGACTGTAAAATAGTTAGATTTGTGGTCTGCAGCTCTATTGCTGTATCCTCTTAGAACATTTCTTCTTCCTCATGCGTTTTCATGTGAAGAAATAGTCAATCTCTTAATTTTTGGTATAACAATCTTTAATTAAAGTCCTGTTTTATTAAGATGAAACAGGTAATTGTCAATTAGAATTTTTAAGAATCAGAACAAGATAAACAATTTCACTACTCATGTTTAGTATTTTTTTTCTTCCAAACTGGGAAAAAATGTTCTTATGCTTTCTGAAAACATTGAAAACATAATTTCTTTTAGCAGGTTCACAGTTTGTAGTTATGAGAGTGTAGGCAAGGAGGCTTAGCTTCAGTGTTTGTACAAGACAAGGGAGGTTGAGAAATGTATGGATCATTCATCTTTGAAAAGGGAATTTAATACATTTTCTATTTCCTTTTTTTCAAAGTACACTTAGTTAGTATCAACTAAACTAATATTCTTAGGGTGGAAACCTGCCCATTTTTGCTCACTAATGGACACCTGGTCCATATTATGTCCTCTACCTGGGAATGTGATGTGCTATGATGACACAATCAGACACAGTGGCTCAGTGATACATTCTGAGTGTTGTGTTACTGTCTTTAGAGCTTGTACTTTCCTCCAGAGATGCTCAATCATATGACTGCATAGTGACTGATCTGGGATTTGGGCCAATATCTGTCAGGCCTGCAACTAATCTCCCAAGCTGTGTAGAGGCAGGCTAGATAATGTGCCTTTCTCTGAGCATTTTGAAACAAGAGTATGAAGAATCTGTTTTTAATTATGGAGTGGTATAAAAACAGCATGGGCTTCTGATCTAGGTGTCCTCTTTTTGAAAATAAATGTTAAGTTGAACTTTCCTTACAGACCACAGTTCCAGGAAGGAGAAACAATGTAATACTGCAGCCCCTGCAACCTGACACTCCATATAAAATTACTGTCATTGCCATTTATGAGGATGGAGATGGTGGCCATTTAACTGGAAATGGGAGGACTGGTCAGTGTTGACTTATGTTTTTTTGCTCTTTTAAGTCTAATGTTTTAATGTCACTAAAACTGAGAACCACTACCTTTACCAGCATATCTCAGATACTACATTGATAACACATCATATTCTGTTGTGGATAGCCGGGGCCTTGTATTTTGATGCTAATTCCCCTTTCCTGGGAAGGGCTGCAGAGGAGTGAATCAGTACACAGGTGAATTCTAGTGAACCTTCTGCCCACCTTAATTTGTAAAATAAAGGCTGGAGCCAGTGATTGGGCAGTAGAAGGGGAGGTGGAGAAATAAAGGTTTGTGGGAAGAGAGAGAAAGGACAATGGAGGAGGAAGACAATGGAGGAGGATGACGGAGAAGGAAGATGATAGAGAAGCAGAAGGTGAAAGGACAAGCACTACTTGGAAAACCCGCTAAGTTATAAGGGTCTCATAGCTGGGGAATAGAGTAGTGTAGTGGTGAATATGCCCAGTCTAGGTGTGCAGCTTATATTCATAATTATTGAGTTGTGTTTTCTTTGACCGATCCTATTTGGGTTGGAGATTTACCGCAACAATGGTCCTATTTGGGTTGGAGATTTACCGCAACAATATTCTACATTAGACATTGAGTGTTGTTAAGATGATGATACAAAAGCACAATTTAGTTCTTAACCATTTAAAGATATAATAAAAAGAGCAAAAGGTATGACAAGAATCTACATATTTTCTTTTGATTGAGATTATTTTTTTTCTTTTTAGTGTACTCTGTGAGATGTTACAGTGTGCATGGCGTCAAGTGAGGCTGTAATGGTAACTCAATGTGGGAACATCCTCTGTTACCCTTGAATGTTAGTGTAGAAATAGAGAAGCAAAATGATTGTGAGCCATCATTCTAAAAATGTAGCTTACAATTACTGCCTCAGATAATTTACAGAGAATAACCAGTGTTTAGGCTTACCTTTTGATCTGGACCGAAGGCAATTTTATTTTGTTTAAAGATTCTTTAACTTAGTTTTTGACTGACAGTCTTTAAAAATATGCTTACCTGGAAGCCTCTTCCAGAGCTGCCAGTGCACGTGACTCTTCTGATATGCAGCTGCCAAGGCTTGAGAGGCATTGGTTCCCACAAGGCGGGCTGGGCTCTAGCTGTGTGAATACGGACACTGTGTTTTCTTCCTTGATTTAGAAAATCTACTTAGTTACATGGTTTATACTTCTTTATGTACTCACTTGTTCAAAGCCTTTTGGGGCTTACATGTTCTTGACAACATCAGAGAACCGGAGAAAGGCACTATTGGGACTCATGTAACAGAAAAGCCAACTGGATTCAGCTCTGTTCTACAGCTTGAAAATCTGAGTTATTTATTAATACTTTAGTGACTTTAGGTTTTTCTTGATTAGAAATTCACCTTCCCACTTTCTCAGGTTTAAAGTATATTTTGATAACTTTTTGGGGACTATGGAGTATTTCAGAATTTTGTGCTTACCAAAATGATAAATAAACTTTGATTTCTGTAGGCAGGGCCAAAGCCATGTCTAGTTTCTCTCATGGAGATAAGTTTTCATGTTGGATTAGTCATTTCTAGAATGCCATGGATAACTCAGTGGCTGTATAGACTTCCATTTTGAGAGAGATTATATGTTTGGGACAAAACCTCTGGCAGACTGAGTGAGACACTAGGTGGACGACAGGGTGGGATAGGGAAAGAATATTACCTTAGTCATTGTCTTACTGGTCTATTGTGAAAACCATATCTTATTTATGGAATGAGGTGTTGACCAGATACTTTGTAATGTGCCTTCTAGTTCTAATGCTGTTCAATGTACAATATTCTAAAGGAGATCTGAGATGTCTCTTATTGTCTTTACTCCTGATCACACACCAGCCCTGGATCATTCTATTGAATATTCTGAAAACCATCCATTCCAGAGTCTATTTGAATTGCTGTTTGAATTTGCAAAACTACCAGGGTTTTTTTTTTGGAATATGACAATGGCTTTTTAATTATTTTCTGGATGAAGAAATTTCAGGCTATTAAAATATTAACTGCTCTCAAGGGAATGTCCTAACAAGTCAGTGATGTGTGCCCATGTTTCCTTGCAGTGGGTCTGCTCCCTCCTCAGAACATACACATCTCTGATGAATGGTACACAAGGTTCCGAGTGTCCTGGGACCCTTCACCTTCACCAGTTCTTGGATATAAAATTGTGTACAAGCCAGTGGGTAAGGAAACATAGTTTTCATAACTGGAATATATTGGAAGGTTATGTTGTAACAAATATTTAATCTTAACTGTGGATTTCTACTCTGCCTTTGATCATTTAGTTCTCAGATAAATGACATACATCTTTATACTTATAATACGCCTCAATCAGCACTTAAGCTGGGCAGACGTCTGCCCTCTTTGCTCTTATGTCTACTTCCCCATCAATAACTCCAAGTTATAACTTGCCATGTTCTGTCTGGGCTGCTCTTAACTTGAATTGGCCAACCCTCATGGCCATATTTTTATGACTCACCTAACCCATGGCTTCTTTTGTCTTTTCCCCTTTCCAGCTTTTCTCCTATCTCCCCTTGTGGATTCTCCTCAGACCCCAAGGCCAGGAGACCCAACTTTATTCACCAATTAGAGATAACTTGGGGGACAAGATTACATAGCATCACTTGTGTACATGCAGATTCTTTCATTCCTGGGGGCAACTAGGCCTTGAGGAGCAGTATTTCGCATTACAATACACAGCAAAAGACCAAACCTCAACAAGTTATTGGCATATGATTGTAAATTAATATGAATTATACTTAGCCCCATCTAGCTTCAAATGAATGAGACTCAGACTATAACTTATTTTAGGTTCTGTGCAATTACTGAGTGATTACCCCCAATCTAATTTGCTAAAGTTTGTCTGGCCACTTCTCTAAGTGCGCTCCCCAAAAGTTGCTTTTTAAAATTTTCTGTATTGTTTCTGCTTCAGCAATCTGGCATCTTGGAGAGGCACTTCACTCTGGCCGCTGCTGCTGGCCTACTGTGACTGATGGAGGCCTGCCTCTTCTTCTCTTCATCTTCGCCATGCTCCTCTCTCTCTTCTTTTTCCTTTTCTTCATTGTCCCCGACTCTGACCCCCAACACAATAATTCAAACTCCACCTCTCTCTATTACCCCAGTAATTGGTTGTTGAAGTTTTATTTAACCAATAGTTTTAAATTGGGGAGCAAGGTTTACCTAGCATCACTTGGTGTGTGTGATGTGAAGATCTGTTTATTGAGGCAACCAGATCTTGGGAGGCAGTATTTAGCATTTGAATACATAGCAATACCAGACCAACCTCCAACATACGATGGTATCAGCCTATACGTCCTACTTTTGGATTTTCCTATAAATGCAGCATGTCCTTTTATACTAGAGGTACTATTTTCAGAAACAGCCTTTAAGTCATCAGCCTAAAATATCATCATTGCTCTGGGTGTGTATAAGACTCTTTTTAAATTTTACAATTGGAAATATCGACCTGCAGCTATTCTGCAGTGGATGATCCTCATACCCCAGAGCGTGTAGTCAGCACCCATTGTACTTACTGGGCTACTAAACCATAAAGAGTACACTATTTGGGGAGGATTGGACAATAGAGGAAGATTTGGGAGGATTTGAGGGAAGAGTGGAAATTAATATGACCAAAACACATTGGGAGAGATTCTCGAAGAATTTATAAAAATATGAAAGAAAACTTTTACCCAGTACACAAAGTGCACAGATTGAAGATGCTTATATTCTGGCATCATCTATGTTATAGTGACCATGAAATAATGAATATTGAACCAATGTAAATGTTTATATTTTCCTCATTACACTAAAAAAATTATTTCATTTGAGGTATAAGTTTTATGCATTTTAGTTTGTTCAAGCTTATTTTCAACTCCTCAGTGACATTTTCACCTAAGTCAACATCACTTTTAATAAATGATTTGATACATTTTATCATTGTCCAATCTCCTAGGGCATCTCCCATGTGCCCTGGAGACTGTGAATGATACAGACAAAGGAGAGAAAGCAGGAGAAAGCAAATGTGAACTTATGCCAGATACACAGAAAATCAGAGTGTGCAGAGGCTTTAGTAACTGAGGATCTGCTGTAAACAGGAAGTGTAGGATGTGGTTCAGAATAGATGTCCTTAGCTCATCACTACAGTAAATGCAAATGTTAATCGTGTCTGTAGTCTGTGAAAAGTATCACGCTGGAAAATTAGGGTTTTAAAAAGAAATGCAAGGATGAGTTCACTAAAGGAGTGACATGCTGACTTTATATCTCTGCTGTGCTGTGCTTCGAAAGGGGAGTGAAGCTGGTGCTTACAGATTCCTGCTCACCACCCACTGTGTCATGGTAAAAGAACCTGAGGGATGATTGGAATTAATGTGCTTGTCCTAATAGTCAATTTTTAAGCTAATATCTTTCATTCTGAACAAAAACTGAGGCTAGCGATTATATTCTTCTGTGTCCTTTTGTTGTTCTTAAAGGTTCCAACGAGCCCATGGAAGCCTTTGTTGGAGAAGTGACATCATACACATTACACAACCTCAATCCCAGCACTACCTATGATGTCAGTGTTTATGCACAGTATGACTCTGGACTCAGCGTTCCCCTCACAGATCAAGGCACCACGTGTGAGTTGTGCATCACATTGTGGCTGGAAGAAATATAGTCAGACTTCCCAGGCTAACCTCTGTAATCTGATTCTTTCTTATGTGCACATGTGTTCTTCAGAATCACATAGGGGAGTGGTTCTCAGCCTTCCTAATGCCATGACCCGTTAATACAGAATCTCATGTTGTGCTGACCCCCAACCATAAAATTACTTCATTGCTAATTCATGACTAATTTTTCTACTGTTATAAATTGTAATGTAAATGTCTGATATGAAGTGTATCTGATATGCAGGATGTCTGATATGCAACACTTGTGAAAGGGTCATTCAACCCCAAAGAGGTTGAGACCCACAGGTTGAAGACCACTGATAGAGGTAGACCATTTAGTGTCCAGTTAAACAAAACATCTATATAAATCTCTAAGAAGCTTAGTAGACTTATACATGTATATAAGAAGAGGAAGTGATTTTATCAATTAATTAATTTATTTATTTATTTTTGATTTATTATTATTATTATTATTATTATTTTTTACTGTCTAGTAGTTAACCTCTCCCTGGTTTGTTCTCCCACAGTTCCTCATCCCATTCTTTCTCCCCCTTGGAGGAAGTGATTTTTATTTGATTCAAAATATTATATTTTAATTTTTAAAATACTAAACTTATACAATATCATTTAACCCATGGTTATCTGTGTAAAATTCTATTGCAGTTTTTTTGATATTGATTGTTAACATATGTAATACATGCATTCATTGATATAATCTAATAGAAATACTGAATCAGTAATTTGTCTCTTAGATTTTGTTGTCCTAACTTTTTTTGGATAAGTTATATAGGATTCAACAGTTAGTATATCAGAAAATTTTCTTATTTTTTTCTGTAAATGACATTCATAATTTTGAGGGACTGTATAATTTCCTTTCCTTGAAAACCACTGATGGAAACCAGCATAGTGGCACACACCTTTAATCCCAGCACTTGGGAGGCAGAGGCAGGTGGATCTCTGTGAGTCTGAGGCCAGCCTGGTCCATATAGTGAGTTCCAGGACAGCCAGTGCTATATAGGGAGACCCTGTTCAAGGAAAAAAAGACAAGACAATAAAATTGTTGAAGGAGAAGCAGGATGATTTTGTCTCTGCCACATTTTCAGACATGTTTGATATAAGTTTCTCATAAGAAGATTGTGTGAGATTTCAGATTTATCTTACTTTTCATCTAAAGTGTGTACTTGAACATACTGTGGTGAAAGTTCTGCTTTTCTTCTTTACTGTACATAGTGAATCTGTTTTTTTCCTTCCTCTGTAGTATACTTAAATGTGACAGATCTGAAAACTTACCAGGTTGGATGGGATACGTTCTGTGTCAAATGGTCACCTCACCGGGCAGCTACCTCCTACAGGCTAAAGCTGAGTCCTGCAGATGGTATGTGCAAAAGAAAACAAACTGAGCCTGTGGTAGCAACATCTTAACTGGAAGCCAAGCAGATTTCATTTTGTTTATAAGCCATTATGTAAACATGTCCTTACAGACAGTGGATGATAACACTTGTTTTTCCTCTTGTCACAATCAGGAACCAGGGGACAAGAAATAACTGTGCGAGGATCAGAGACCAGTCACTGCTTCACTGGCCTCTCCCCGGAGGCTGAGTATAGCGTTACTGTTTTTGTGCAGACACCAAATCTCGAGGGGCCGGGTGTCCCCATCAAAGAACAGACCAGTAAGTTTTGAGTAATCTGGAGTAGAATGTTCCAAATGTGGGCAGCATCCGACTCTTCTCCTCTGGGGTATCAGTAATAGGATGAGCAGGGTGTGTGGTTACTTCAGGACTATTGTTTGTAGTGACTGTCTTTATTAGTGGTATTTTAAAATGTTTCAATGTTTATTCTTATTTTATGTGTATTGGTATTTTGCCTGCATATAGTGTTGGATCTACTAGAACTGGATTTACAGGCAGGTAAAGCTGCCATGTGGGTGCAGGGAAATGAACCCTGATCCTCTAGAAGAACAGCCAGTATTCCTAATGACTGAGTCATCTCTCCAGCCCCTAATGTTGGTATTTTAAGAATAGGACTGAAGAAGAGAGAGATGGCTCTGATGAAGGTGAAAGGGTGAACATATTACTGACTTTTACTTGAGTGGCTTCTTTGAGGACCCCGCGTTTTCCCTTTGAACCTCTGCTTTCTGCAGCATAATTGATCTGAGAATTGACTGAGGACACAGTCTAGATAGAAAGGAGTCTTCTTTAGACATTGACAATGGGCTGGACCTCTGCTTTCTAAGTCTTAATTTGTTTTTAAGGGTTAAAGCCCCATTTTCTTGTGGGCTAGGGAATGTGCATGTTATATTTGTCTAACTGTTGCTTTGAAATACTAGCTGTGAAACCAACAGAGGCTCCTACAGAACCACCCACGCCTTCCCCTCCTCCCACTATTCCACCAGCCCGTGATGGTAAGTAACGTTAACATAAAAAGATATAATCAGCCTGTAAGGATCTAGACTTGGGCCACATGTACACAATCTACAATGGATTCAGAATGTCTTGATACTATTTCTGCTGAAGGGTTTTTGTAGAAGAAACAAAGATTACCAGTTATTTGTTCCTCTTTTTTGAGGTACATTTTGGGGTGAATCAAATCAGTCCTAATCCAATCCAGGACTTTAGCTGGGACTCTGCTTCCTTAGTTTTGCAGCAGAAGATTTAATGGGGGCCTTCCATCTTCTCCATAGTCACACTGTGGCCTCTTTGCTCTGCTAACTGCTGGCGTCAACAGACACTGTGAACCTTTCTGGCTCTATCTGAAGTCCAATCACTTAGGCCATTGACTTTGGAATTCCTGGCTTCTGAACTGAGAAGAGACCCAGATTACACAAAGCTAAAAATATTTCCATTCATCAAAATCTGAGACACGATTGTCAGTTGCAGTGAACTGGTAAAAAAACACACTGAGCTGTCTCAGTAATTTGAGGGTCTCTCCCCTCCCCTCCCCTCCCCTCCCCTCCCCTCCCCTCCCCTCCCCTCCCCTCCCCTCCCCTCCCCTCCCCTCCCCTCCCCTCCCCTCCCCTCCCCTCCCCTCCCCTCCCCTCCCCTCCTCTTTTTTTCTTTTCTTTTTTCTTTTCCTTCTCTTTTCTTTTTTCTTTTCCTCTTCCTTCTCCTCCTCCTTCTCTTCCTCCTCCTCCTGCTTGTTGCATCAAGTCCAGTTTAAACAAAATAGTTTGGCTTATTCTTTTTCCACACTTTGAGTTTTAGAAAACATTTCTATTTTCAAAGTGTTTTTATTTCATAATATAAGGATCTTGTTGAGAACCACACTAGCCCCACGTTCGGGCGGCCAAAAAAATGTTGCGGCCCAAGCAAAATGTTGAGGCCCGGGCCCACGTTTGGGCGGCCACTGTATCCCGGCCCAAGCTGCTGCTCCAGTCCGAGGGTCGGGGTTCAGCAAGAGCGAGAGTGAGGACGGACTCGAAGAATGGAGACCAGACAGAGTGTGATTCAATCCCGTTTATTCTTCAGTCTAAGTCCTAAGTCTTGAGTTCCTAGTGCCTAGTCCCTAGCTCCTAGTCCCTCCAAGTTCCAAGTTACTTCTTCCAAGTTCTCTTCCAAGTGCCTGCTACCTGTCTTCTCTCTGCTGTGTCTGGTTCTCTCTAGAGCCAAGTGTCCTCTACCTAATGTCAAGTAATCTGTTGCTTTCTCTGTCTGCCTCTAGCCTTTTATATGTCTCACTTCTAAGCCACACCTCTAAGTTACACCTTTAACCATGCCCTTAGGTCTTGTCTCTAAATCTTATCTCTAAATTACACTCTTAAGTCACACACCTTTAATCTCACACACCTTTAATCTCAAGGTATCTAAACCAAGATTATCGGAGTGTGCTCAGCTGTTGTAGGCTATTGTAATCCAAGTCTCATGTCAGGGTATATGGCTCAAGATGGCTGCAAAGCTGATAGCTGCTTTCTGCTAAAAGTTGGCCCCCAACAGATCTAAATGGTTGTAACCTTATTAAAAGTACCATATAACTAAAATTAAAAAATTAAAGTATATTGTTTAGAGAATGAAATTAGAGCTTTATTCAAATTAGTCCATTGAAAGAATCATGGCTTAAAACATGTTAAGTATTTTAAAGGACAGCCTTTACTTCCTACTGAAGTCTCAGGTTCATAGCAGCTTGAGCAGAAAGCGCAGTTATCATGGACTCCTGCTCTCTACTCTTTCATCCCCAGCTAGTGCTCTCATGACCAGATTGGAGCATCCATGGCAGTAGTCAAAGCTCCATCCATACCTCACCACCACCACAGCCCAGAGTTTATCTTGCAGGGTGCTCTTGAAGTTATACTTGTACATGTTAAGTTTGAATGAACTCAGGGTTTCTAAACATTGCCCTAGAAATTTTTCTTTTAGGTTGCAAGTCCAAAATGAGTCATGTCAAAGATATTTATCTTTTTCTTTTTTCCTTACATATTGTTCTGCTGCTCCAATTTCAAAGCAAAGAAAACATTTTATTTCTCCTAAATATTTGATAATTATACTGAAAATGGCCTTCCTTTAATTTTCAATACTGATGCTTTTCAGTTGATTCCATTCATTTATTGGTTGAGACAGCCCGAAGGATTGCATGTGGCAAGAGTCTATCACTGAATAATGAATTTAATCAGTGTATTCCCAGAACTAAAGCTGAGGGTCACTTAGAACAGTCTTTTTCAACAGTTTTGTACATTTGAGCCCTTTGGATATCTTACTATTTTTGACTCAGGATCCTGGCCAGGCAGAGGAGGCCACATTGCTTCCTGGTTCGCCATGTAGCCATACTGAGAGTAGAAGGTTTTTAGATGCTTTTCAGTTATACAGTGTCAAATGATGAGAAAATTAAAGAAATTTGGATTTTCTTTTTCAGTATGCAAAGGTGCCAAGGCAGATATCGTGTTCTTGACGGATGCCTCTTGGAGTATTGGAGATGACAATTTTAACAAAGTTGTAAAATTTATCTTTAATACTGTGGGGGCCTTTGATGAAATCAGCCCTGCTGGGATTCAGGTGAGCATTGTATCACTAGTGACTGTTTATTTTATTATTGTCCTGCTATTTTATTTTTTGTAGGGTCTACTGCTTTCTTATTTGTAATTCCTATGGATTTCTTTCTACTTGCTATTAAAGTAGAAAGTTCTTTTAGTATAAATTGTCTTTTTACCTTCACGGTTTGCTATGTCCATTACATGTGCCTTTGGGAAGTAATTTGGTGCTGGGAATAAACAAATAGTAAAATACATAATCCTTTAGCTTTCTTCTTTGTCCAGATAATGTTCCTATTGGAGAACTTAGAGTCTAACTCTAACATTCTACTTGAAATTTCCAACAATGTGCATTCCCTGAAAGGCCATCCAAAGTTCTGCACATTAAATGTGTTGTCATGTCATGCCCTTACCATGAGAATAGTGGTTGGAAAGGGTGTGTGTCTACTCTTTTATTACATCGTATACATTCTCCCAGCCAGAAGCATGTCCATTAGTGACCCAAAGCATAGTTAGTTTGTTTTTCTAAGGCAGTAATTACCAATTACATTACCATAGAATCACTTCCAGTATGTTTTCTTTTGTACTTGAGTAGGAGCTTAGAGAAGTTTATGTTTCTACAAGAAACATCAAAGAGTAATTAATCATTTTATTGTAATCTGTCACAAAACAAAGAGCTTTCTCCACTCTTCCCAGGATACTCACGAAAAGATGAACACCCACACTCCACAGTTCTCTAAAGCTGTCTAGGTGATGCTCTAAACTCCGCTGACAATGTCATCCAAGATATTATTGGCTACTTTTTTTTTTTGAATTTCCAAAAACAATGGCTATTACATTTTATTAACTTCACTTGATCACATGATTATCAATCTTTAAAGTAATTCTACAAGGTAAATACAATTATTCTGACCTTGTTGATAAGGAAACCAACACCCAGAAAAGTAGGGACTGCACACCTATGGTTAGACAGAACTAGGACTTGAACCCAGCAGATCTTGACTACATACCACTAAATCACACTTTAAAGTAAATCATACTTTTTTGTCATGAGTAGTAATTATGATACTATGACATTTTAATTTACTATGAAGAATAAATTACGTCCATGAAAAGGAGAAGGTAGCTGAGAGCCAACTGCCCATGAATCAGGATAGTTTTGCTCTTGTTTCGGACATTGGGATTTCACCATTACACTGATTGACCCATCTCTTTTTACATTTCAGAGAGAAGCACACATGAATATTTTTGGCATTTATTTAAATGATGGTAGTTTCATTGGAGATTAGAATTTAGAGAATACTACAGCAGTTACAGTTACATTATTAGACATTAAGAGTTTAAAATATCTTGTTACATCCAAGATCCCGCTTTGCATCTGAGGAACCACTGGAAGACAGATTCAACTGGGTGACTGACACTTGCCTCTAAACTTGTTTTCTTTCAGGTTTCTTTTGTGCAGTACAGTGATGAGGTCAAGTCTGAATTCAAGCTGAACACATACAACGACAAGGCTCTAGCCCTTGGAGCCCTTCAGAACATTCGCTACAGAGGAGGAAACACAAGAACAGGTACCCTGTGGCAGCACTGGTGTAGGCCTCCTCCTCTTCCTGGGGTAGGCAGTGTGGTCTAATAGTCACACCCCCATCACCTGGGCACGGCCAGTGGATAGTTCTCACCGAAGTGGCATTAAAGTGCTCATACCACACTCTGCAGGCAAGGCCCTCACATTTATTAAGGAGAAAGTCTTGACCTGGGAGAGCGGCATGAGGAAGAATGTCCCAAAGGTGCTGGTTGTGGTCACAGATGGCCGGTCACAGGATGAAGTGAAGAAGGCAGCCTTTGTTATCCAGCAGTCAGGTAAGCACAAGCATCGACTTCATGGTATATAAGACTTCAAGTTTTAAGTGTACAAGAATGGTAATAAAAGAGCTGAATTTTGTTTCACTGTATACTTTATAACAATTTCCACTTAATGATGGAATAGATTGCTAATTCCTTAAAAATGACATATACTCTTTACATGAGATGTGAACCAGGGCTGTCAACTGACTCTACGCACAGAGGATGGAGGAATACAGAAAGCCGTGATAATGGAATACTCCTATGCTGCAATTCTTGCTATAGCACAAATGAGTCTTGATTCTAGTTCCTGTGCAAGGAATGTCATAGGATTCCTTCTGCCATAGCTCATCCTTGCAGATGCACACTGAATGAAGATTGTCAGTAGGCAGTCTGTAAATACAAAGTATGAAGTCTCTGGGAGATGGTGCTGGGGATGATTTTGCCAACCAGGCATTGTAGGAGCCCCTTGGTAACATGGCTTTATTGATTTACTGTTCAGACTTTATTAGAGATGAAAGCAGGTCTTTCTAGGACTTGTATTGATATTTTCTCTCCTGCAATTGGCTCAAGCTGGGCCTAAGGTGAGCATATTTTAGAAAGTAGTTTATGCTATGTGTGATCTGGTGTACTCAATGGTAGGTAACTTTGTTAAATGGAAATCAGCTCATATGTAATTATGTAGCTGTAATTGTAAGTAGTGCTGAGTGTCAAGTCATTTCGTTTTCTTTTATCTTTAATTTTAAATTGTCATATAAAATAACAGTTTTCCTTATGGACTTCTCATACACAGTTAATTTTGATTGTCTTTCTCCAACTTGCTCCTCTCTGCCTCCTCCTCACAGCCCCTCCCTGTTTGTACCCTTCCATGTCTGATATTTGTCCATCAACTTTCATATCACATGTATTCTGTTATTCTCTTCATGCCCTCCATTAAAGCTTATTTTTCTCTTCTAATGCATTCTTTTCCAGTTATTAACCTCTATCAACACTCAGGCCTCATGAGTACCCATGTATACACATGAGAAACCAGGATCTGCTTTTGAGAGACCAAGTAGCATTTCTCATTCTGAGCCTAGGTTACCGTACTTAATGAGACAGATGAACTGATGATAAAAATGTGATGCACACTCGAGTGCTTATGTCTGTACATTTCCTTATATAGCCTGTTTGTTATGATGTCAAGTAGAGCATTTAGAATAAAACTACTTACATTTACTTAAAGAGTAAAATGTTTGTTCTCAGCAAGAGCTGTAGTGTCCGTTTTAAAAGTGGTCAAATTGCTTGAGTCCAAGTGTGCTAATTAAAAAAAAATCAGTTTTAAGAATTCAAATTTAAAACTTAAAAACAGGTCTAAATTGTTAACGGAATCAACAGAACTGTTGAACTTTTGTGTTTGAGTTGTGGATCAGTGGAAGACAATGTATACTGAACAGTCCTTCTACTATTAAAAGCCTCGTGTTTTAATTGTTGGGGTGTCATTTGAAAAAGACTTAATGAGTTGAATTTTATAAGCCAGAAAATAGGATGACATATTCTTCTCTTAGAGGAGTTTGTGTTAAATAAAAGGACTTGCTGTCCATGCTGAGAAAACACGGCATGGTTTACGATGCTTTCATTTTGGATTTCTTAAATAACAAATGGTGAAAGGAGACTCTGTGATTCCCTTGTCAATGCGACTCGGCAGGGTTCAGTGTATTTGTTGTGGGCGTGGCCGACGTGGACTACAACGAACTCGCCAACATTGCCAGCAAGCCCAGTGAGAGGCATGTATTCATCGTGGATGACTTTGAATCTTTTGAGAAGATCGAGGACAATCTCATCACATTCGTTTGTGAAACTGCCACTTCAAGTAAGTCACACTCACACTCAGCACAGAGCCACGACCTCACTGAGAAATGACTGCTTATAGGCAGTTATCCATACTGTGTGGGATCACGCCCAGGGCATAAATAGATTCTGGGAAATCTCTTGAAACTGATGAATCATTGCTCTTTTGAGATCGGTTTAAATGGGTTCTTGCCAGAAGTCCATTTTTAGCTTTAAAGACGTAATAAACCCCATATGGGAAAATCATTTTAATCTCTCCCTTTCTTACCAGCCCAATGTCTACATCATTTGAATTGTGTATTTGGGAGAACTTTAGTGAGGTGGTTTCCTATTTATTATCAACTGGTCTCTTATTGGCTTGTACCCCAAGAGAACAATGAGAAGACTGGCCTTTTACTTTAATTTATTTGCTTTTCTTTTTCTGTAGTGCTAGGGAGTGAACCTAGGACCTGGCATATGCTAGGCTGGTCCTCCTTCACTCTCCTGTGTCCCTAGTCTAGGCTTAGGATTACTTTTTTAATGTTAAAATTTCAGATTCAGCTTTGAACTACAGATGCTAAACATAGACCAAATTAATGTCTTCCCCCTCAACCATGAACAACAGTTCTTGTGGTTTAGATAACGGAGACACTATATGTGTATTGTTTTCAGCAATTAAATACTATATTAAAAACTCTGCTTTGTACACATGCATTGCCACTTTCTGTGCATCTATGTAAGCCACGTTGGTGACACATACTTAAAGAACATTGCATGTTCCAGGTTGTCCTCTCATCTATCTGGATGGCTACACATCACCAGGTAAGACATTTGTGTAGCCTTTGGCTAATTTATTTCAAGATATTCGTAACAATATAACTGTCATGTACTCATTTAATATTTTCTTCTTTGATGTCAAGGCTTTAAGATGCTTGAAGCTTACAACCTGACAGAAAAGAATTTTGCTTCTGTCCAAGGAGTCTCTTTGGAATCAGGGTCTTTCCCCAGCTATTCAGCCTACAGGCTTCAGAAGAATGCCTTTATCAATCAGCCCACTGCGTAAGTGTGAAAATAGGGGGCTCCCCTTTTCTCAGAGCAGACAAGAGGCTCTTAGTCTTGCTGATGATTTCCTAGAATCTTAAAACTTAAGAGTCCCCAGAAGACTCCTTATGGATAACCTAGTTCGCTTTCCTAAACACAGTTTAAATATTTTCCTAGGGTTATGTAATAGCATATACATAGAACACTGGCACCCATGTCTTGTTATTCCTAGAGCCAAGCCTCTCAGTCTGGTAATGGCATGGTGGATAATAGGATAGCCTATTGAGCTGTAGGCTAGGGTTTTGGTTTACTCTCTTCTTCTAAAGGAGGCTGTTAAAACAGGAAGGCAGTTTATTATGTGAACGTTTCACCCCTGTGGTGTGGAAGAGCAGGGTGGAGTAAGTGAGATATGAGAGCAGACTTCTATCTGGTGTTTCAGACCTCAGAAAAGGAAGGGCTGCAGTAGTTATACTTGCCCACGATCAGACGGGCTGAGGGTGTTTTTTATTGGCAGATACTTTAGCAGTCTGTTGGGTAGCACTAGATGTATTTTATTTCGTGAAAATTTGCACCTGGGTATGATAACAAAAATTAATGTTTCTTATTCATTAAAATGAAAAGCTTTTTATGTTGAAAAATACGTGTTTGGCAACTCCAGAGGAGAAAGGACAAGAAAAAACAAATTGTCCAGAAAGTTAGGAGAGGGCCAGAAAATAGTGTATGAAATTTGAAATGCACAAAGAAAGCCAGTGGAAAGCTAATTCTAAAACAAAAGCTAATTTGCTTTAAGGAGGAGTCTGATTTGACCCATTATAGATTCCTACATCTTTTATGCTTAGTTACAATGGTTCAGTATGCTAGGTTTTCTAGTGGACAGCATTACTCAATATTTAATTTTCCCAGTCACTTCAAGATATGATTTTAAATGATGGCAGCCTCTTGTCTCTACAGAAGTCACAAGTTTTGACTAGAAGGAAAGAAGAGTAAATGTAATTAGATCTTTGTTGTACCGAGGAAGGAGAAAAATCGTCTAAATGAGAAAGATAATGATGATATAGTAAAAAAATTAGTACTTTAAGTTGGAGCGTTAATCGTCAGCTCTTAACCACATAAAAGGCATCATGTTAGCTTTCTCAGAGCTTATGCCCTGGGGAGCAAGAGCACATCACACTGAGCATGTCAGTGATATGACATCAGGACTTGTAGCCTCCAGAGACATCCTGTGTCCTAATTTTTCCCAGGAGTTCCACTCCAGGTCTTTGTCCTTTTCCCAGGGAGAAAGCAACATGCAGTGTCATACAGAAACACATTGATTCTTTTTCAAATGTTCTCCCAGAACAGCAGTTCACACAGTGCTAGAAAGACACAAGAGATGGAAATATTTGTCTCATGTCGTTAAGAGACAGGACTCATTTTCCTCTAGTTGAATCTCATCTCTGTTTCGTTTCTAATTGTTTGCATATGTACATGGCCTAAACATTTACCATTGGTCCTATTTTATAGGGAATCTGTAAGTTTATTGAGATGCTTTACTTGATTTCAAGGGAGGTGTAGGAACTACTGTGAGGCCAAGAGAGAAATGAAAACTTTAAGCCATTTTATCTACATTATCATATCCCTGCCTCTGGAAATTAAGTGTATTTTGTAAGACTCTTTATATTGTATCTATCGTTATAGTGTTTCTTACTTTAAAAAAAAGTCTAGAAAAAAGTAGCTACAGATAGGAAGATAAAGACTATTTGAAAGTTTTCCAAACTTGTAACTTGATCAAACCATAAGTAATTAATTTGTGTTTGTTTCTTTGATATGTTTCATAAGTTTTCTCCTTCTATGAAGCTTGGTGACTATAACACTACCTATAATGATATTATTGTGTAAAAGTTCAAAGTAGTCTCTGATGACAACTCCCATGTATTGCTTGTTTTGTTTTACCCAACAGAGAACTCCACCCGAATGGACTCCCCCCTTCATACACGATTATATTACTGTTTAGACTTCTCCCAGAAACTCCTAGTGACCCCTTTGCAATTTGGCAAATTACAGACAGAGACTACAGACCACAAGTTGGAGTGATTGCAGATCGTAAGCGACTTTATTTTATTTTAAGGCATATGTATAGTTTTGATCACGTTTTTTCCTTATATCTTTAAAAATCTTCTGAATATATATGTGTATGCATATGTATGTACATATTTATTTACTTGGTATATGTTTTAAGTTGAAGATTATTAAAATACCATGCCAACAAATATTCAAATGGCATCTTACTACAATTGAAACAATTCTATTGCTTTTTTTCTCATTTATTTAGTTTTAAAAATTAAGCTTGACAATTGTATGTAGTGAATTTTAGTTCTGTTCACCTCCACCATCCCCTCTCATCTCCCTTTTCTTCCCTGCTGAAACACTTCTTCTCTCTGCAAAGCCCCCTTACTCTTTTGTCTTTTTTGGCAAAGCCCTGAGTTTAATTGGAGATGCATATGTGAGCATGAGTGGGAAGTTATTCATTGAACTCTGGGCAACTTTTTAGTGGCTACACCACTTGAGAAAATGACACCTTCCTCTATAACCAACCATTAATTGGCAACGGTTGTTTATGGATAGGAAGGGCCTCATGAGTCTTCCTTTAACCATGCTGAAATGATAATGGACTCATGATCCTAACCTTGTACAGGCATTGTGCATGTAACCAGGCCTATAGTGAGCTCAAGTGTCCAATTGCCATGCCGTATTTAGAAGACATTTGCTTTTGTAGCGTATCTCTCTATACATTTGTTCTTACGTTGTTTTTGCCCCACTTCTTCAGTGTTCCCTGATTCTTAGAAGCAGTGATGTAGATGTTTTGGTTAGGGCTGAACACTCCAGTGTCACTTATTCTTGGTACTTTAGCTAGTTAGGAGTTTCAGTGTTAACTTCTGCCTGCAGCAAAAAAAAAAAAAAAAGCTCCTCTGACAAAGACTGAAAGCAGCATGGAGTCTGGTTATGAACCAGTGTTCAGAAGGTAGTCTGATAGCATGTTTATTTATCAAAGAAGAGAAGCAGATCCTCCTCTGACTCTGGCCTATGACACCCTCACCTGTGGGATCCTTACCAGGTATACAGTTCCAGGCCTGAAATCCTTCCCATGCAGTGGGCCTTGGATTCAACCAGAAAGTCATTGGCTACTTTGTCATAATTGTGCCACCGCTATACCAGTGGGCACATCTTCCCTGGCAGATACTGAATTTTTCATTTTTTTCAGTTTCTCCAATAAGAACTATTTGTATACTTTGAATAAAAAGCAGACCATGCATATCATTTAACAATAATTCTATCTTGATTGCAGCTTCTAGCAAGACACTGTCTTTCTTTAATAAGGACACAAGAGGCGAGGTACAAACTGTTACATTTGACACAGATGAAGTGAAGACATTATTTTATGGAAGCTATCATAAGGTAAAAATGTGAGATTATCTAAGTCTTGTTTTTAGAATAAGAATATGAATTAAAAACCCAAACTTAATTTTTTTATTGTGTTTAAACTAAATTAGAATTCTAGCCATGTCTTTTATAAATAAACTTTTATTTTAAATAATTTGACTAATTCAAAAGATAAAATTCGAATAAAACAGTAAATGCCATTAGCATTTTGATATATTTTCACTGTATGTTTCAGTGTTTGATTCAATAGTTATGCATATATTTATATATATAATGAAACTCGTCTGTTTTTCTGCTTACCATTTTGTAAAATTTAAGATATATTGTTATTTATGTGTATGTGTGTTGTCTGTATAAATTTATGCTGTATATGTGAGGGTGTTAGATCCCTCTGAAGCAGGGGTTACAGGCAGTTTTGTGCCATCTGACCTGGAAGCTGGGAACTAAACTAAAGTCCCCTGGAAGAACAGCAAGTGCCATTAACCTTTGACCACCTCTCTAGACACTCTATCTACCACTTTATTGTAACACATTTCTGTCATTTATTTTAATGAACTTAATAATTTAATGGATTATATTTTAGTCATAGTATCATTTTATAGAGAACAAACATTTTATTTTATGTGCTTACCTATTGAAAAGTTACAAGCATACAAGCAAACTGGAGAATAAGCATTTTAACTCTAAAAATTTACAATAACTGATGAAATAATTAAGGTAAATGTGTAATAGATTATTACATGAGCACAAAGTCTAAAAACACCATTCTCTTAATACAGAGTTTTCTAAATAGCCACATTAAAGCTCATTAAAGATATGTTTAAGATGGTTTCTCATTCTTGGAGATCTTGAGTTTTTGTCAGTGTCCAGAGGATTATTGAAATGTTCAGGTTTCTAAGACATAATCAATCGACAAAGAACAATAATGATACAGGATATATTAGAAACAAAAGGAACAATCTAGTTCAGGAATACATTTTTAATGCTGTTTTTCACATGTTAGGCTGTGCTAACAGGAATACAAATAATTGAATTGCTCATTTATGATTTTCCTATGTATGGCATGGTAAAAGACAAGCCACATACACAAAAACACACCTTTCTAGTTCAATGTGATCCCCAAGTGAAAGAGCCTTTCTCTTGCTTGCGCAGGTCAGTGCAGCCTCTTCCTGCTCAATGCTCTTGGGCATGCTTAATTTCTTTCCATGCATTTTCTAGTTCATGAATTAGATTATCTTTCCCCCTTGGTATATAAAAATTATTAATTTTTTGAGAATTTCTATTTTCTTTTACTGAAAGTAGACTTTTCTCATACACTTTATTCTGACTACAGTTTTCTATCCCCGTACTCCTCCTGGCTCCTCCCCACCTTCCCTTCCATCTGGATCAACATCCTTTCATTTGTTGTCTATAGAAAACAAATAGGCATCTAAGAGATAAAAAGAAATATAAGATACAAAGCAAACAAATCAGAATATGACAAAACAACAAAACGGAACAAAAGAGCCAAAGAAAAAGCATAAGAATATGTATAGATGCACACACACACAGACACACACACACAGACACACACAGACACACACAGACACACACACACACAGACACACACAGACACACACAGACACACACAGACACACAGAGACACACACACAGACACACACAGACACACACACACACAGACACACACAGACACACACAGACACACACAGACACAGACACACACACACACACAGACACACACAGACACACACAGACACAGACACACACACACACACAGACACACACAGACACACACAGACACACACACACACACACACACACACACACACACACACACAACTTCACACAACCAGATATCTCATAAAAAACCCAAACTGGAAATATATATATAAAATCTGTAAGGTAGAAACAAAACAAAATAAAACAAAACAAACCCCAAACCTCTTACTTAACATTATGGGACAAAGAACCTCCAAAGATGCCACTGAATTTCTTTTCTGTTGCTGAGCTTGGGAGTTACCCTCAAGACTGGTTTGTTTCCCTAGTAAGACTCTTGGATAAACTGAGTTTCTTTTCATGTGACTATCAATTGGAGATAGCTTCTCAGGAATGGTTCTGTGTGTTCACTTTTTCTTTCACCCCTAGGACCCCATCTAGTGCATAACCACATAAGCTGTGTATGAGCTGCAACAGTATTTGTGAGTTCTCATGTGTGCTAGCCGTACTGTGTCTAGAAGACCTTGATTCTTTGATGCCCTCCATTCCCTCTGGCTATAACTCTTTCTGCCTCCTCTCCCACACAGTTCCTTGAGCCCCGAGGGGAGTGATTTGATGGAGACATCCCAGTTAGGGCTGAGTGTTATAAAGTCTCTTACTCCATGCCTAATGTCTGACTGTGGGCCTCTATCTGTTCTCATCTGCTGTTGGAGGAAGCTTGCTCTATGAGGAAAGCACAGATCTATGAGTATAACAGAATTTCATTAGGAGTCATTTTTTTTTTTTTTTTTTTTTTTGCTGCATTACTTTAGCAGACAGTAGTATTTTGTTTTTCTTTAGGTTATCTAGCCTTAACTCAAATCTGGTGTTGGTTGGTTACTCTAAAAATCATTGTGCCACTATTGCACCAGTCCATCCTGCAGCCACGTCATTATTATAGATCGAAGGGGTGAAGCTGGGTTGGTTTTTACTTGGTTTTTCCTCTGGTAGTGTCCAGAGTTTCTTCTAGTACCATGAAAACTTTTCCATAGAGGTGAAGGCATTAGGCAGGTACCAGCTTTGATTCATGTTCAATCAATTAGGTAGGTGTTATCTTCAGCAATAAGACCTTGTTGTTAGTTGTGGAGAATCACCAATATTTTTGAAAATAGCCTGAGTTGTTTGGGGGTTCCCATAGGACACCTTTGGTCAACAATTTGATTAGATATAACCCATTCCCAGTACTGGAAGCTTTTTTTTTTTTTTTTTTCTGGAAGCTTTATTTGGTGATAAAAGATATTTCCTCTATTATCTGATGTGCCATTTTGATAGACTTCATATATGTATATATCATAGGAAGCTTCTACTGTATTAGGTTTCCATATGAGCCCTCAAAAATCCACTTATTTTAGCTGTCTCTCCCCATATTCTGTCTCTCATCCCTTTCTTCCTTTCTGTTTAATCCTCCCACTCAGCCCTCTCCTATCCATCCACAAAAGAGTAGGTCATTACAGTTCTTGGTAAGGATGGAGAAGGGCTTTCCTAATCTGGCTTAAAGAGACAAGAGGTTTTTTTTCTGGGTATGGGAGGCAACAGTGATGGCCATGACAACAGAAACAATACAGCCATAGAGAAAATAAAAATTTCCAAGAGCTGTAGTATAGTGTATCTTGCTAAAAGTTTGCGAATTTTGATGCAATGCAGTAGATAATTTTCTCCTTGGGAAAGCACATTAGAGTTTGGGGATGTGATTGGCTTTGACTCAGCCTTATCCAGTAGGAAATGTTGATTCTGGCAGAGTCTTAGGAACAACCTTGGCTCATTGGTAAAGCTATTAAAATTACAATTGAATAGCAAGCTGAAAAGGATGAATTTATTTTTCTTTCACAGTCACTGGAGATGCTAAGAATCTTATCTCCTGAACAACTTGTAAACATTTTGTAGCTATTTTAAAATTCCCAGCTTTCATGAAACCCTCCATTTTATTTAAGCCAAAAGAGTAGTACTTTGAGAGATCTGTACTGATAGTAATTAATTATTGCAAATGAAGATAAATTTTTCTTGGCATTACCTTCCTTGTACTGTTTGTTTTCCTAGAGAAGTGTTCATATTTTTCATATTTCTTTCTTCTCACTGGCTCTGTCTTTTCCCAAATTCTTTATGTCCACCTATTTTTTTGTCTTCTCTTTTTATTAATAATTTTTTGTTTGAGAATTTTATATGTGTATTAAATTTCATATGGTATATGCATATAATATGTATATATGTACATATGTAATACATATACATATACTATAAATTTTAATATATATTAATATAAAATTACATATACATATAATATGAACATTTATATATGCATATCTATCTATCTTTATCTATCATCTATCTATCTATCTATCTATCTATCTATCTATCTATCTATCTCTCCTGGTTACCTTCCCTACCCTCTTTTATTTCTTTCTGAGAGCACCCCTGTTTTTCAGTCTGTTTCCTGTGTTTACTAATTTTTGATTAGTTTGGTGCTCCTCAGAGTTTAATTTGGGCCATTTGTATGACCCCAAGTTTAGAACTAGCCATCAGAGGCTGGTGGTTGCCAATAAATTAATAGTAAGTGGCAGGTGCTGTGATCTTCTTCCTCACTCATAGTTGACTTTTAGGAGGGCCTTGCGTGTTTGGGCCCAGTGCCAGTGGACACAGCTGTTATGAGTGCAGGATTGCCACGACCATGTCCCCTTTAGCTTTTGTAGCTCTGCTCTTTACCTCCTGGGTTTTATATTCTCCCTGCCTCTTCTTCCATGGGGCTCTCTGAGCCTTAAGGGAGTGGTGTAAATGTCTAATTTAGGGCTGATCCCTCAACCATCCTTTGTTCTCAGCATCTTGCATGGTCAGGAGTCTCTACATTTCACCTTCATTCACTTCAAAGAGAATTAAGTCAGAGAGTAGCCTTTCTCTGCGGTAGGCTGCACCAGATTGTGTAGAACTTTATTTTTTTTCCATTTTCTGTTGTTTTAATTTTCTTTCTTTTTTCTTGTCAACATAGTTTACTATTTTATTTTATTTTTACATATGAGTGTTTATCTGTGTGTATGTGTACTTCATGCATGGAAGGTGTTCAAAGAGCCCAGAAGAGGGTGTCAGATCCTATTGACCTAGAATTACAGGTGGTTGTTAGCTATTAATTGGGTGCCAGGAACAGAAATCAGGTCCTTTAGAAAAGCAGCAAATATTCTTAACAATTGAGCTATCTCTTCAGTAACTCTCCCTGCCCAATTATATAACTTTATTCATAAGGATGTGTGGTTGACTGACATATAACTTTTATGAGTTTTTGTCTTTGACAATTTCATATATATATATAATGTATTTGGGTTATTCTCACCTCTCACTCTGCTTTATCTCCCTCCTACTCCTGTCAGTCCACCTCCTCTTCACAAATCCCTGTCTCACACTCACATCTTTACATTTTGTCTTAAGACCAATTGAGTTAAGCCAGGGCTGTTTGCGTGACCTCAAGTTTCAAAGTATCCACTGTGGCCTGAAGTACTCACATGTAGTATATGGCAATCACTACCCTATCCCTAAATCTACCAGTAGCCAGTAGCTTCTAAGCAGGGCCGGCTCTGTTCCTGTGAGTCATCCACATCCGTGCTTGACTGGTGACAGGCAATGCATGTCTTCTTCAGGCCCAGTGCAGGCAACCATAATCCTGAATTCTTTGGCCAGTGATCTAAAGATCAAGAATCTATGCTGAAGTGTAATTTGTATAGTTTAAAATGCAGTAAGAAGAGTGAAGAAATTAGAGAGAAATGCATTCTTAGGATGTGCTGATTTATGATTCACAGTGAAAGACTCGTGCATTTTGTATTTTGAGTGATACAAATTAAAATCATTTTGATTTTGAAATAACCCCTGTAAACATTTGTCTGTGTGGTTGTTTAGAAGAACCAATAAAAATATTTTATTATTTATTAGATACTAAATACCATGGAAATGCTTATGAGACATCCTTAAGTTCAGTGTTAGTTGATTATCCCATGGATGTTTAAACTTTATTTTTAGTAAGCTATGAATCACTTGTATATAAAAGCATGAAATTCCTATTTATCACAGATGTTATGAGCCAGTCCTTTTGTGGTGACTCCTTGTAGGAAAAATGTTTAGCTTTAAAATAAACCTTTAGAAACTTCCTATTCTACCTGCTTCAGAGCAGAATTTCTGCTCTTTTTTATCTGTCTGTCAAACTTTTCACAGCAATCAAGTTCTTGCTTAAGTATTTGTGCTGAGGTAGTGGGATCCACGACTCTTAAAGTGTGAAGCCAACACTTTCCCCCAACCGTTCTCTTCCTTGATTCAATACAAGTCCTTTACTGATTTTTCTGTACCAATAGGTTTCTTAATGTCCCCGATCTTCAATAGCAGATTCAACACAATTAACAGGCACCCCTTTCCTTAGCTGAACCTTGAGTTCTGTTGCTTTCCAGGTTTGGCTACAGATGATATGCTAGCTCTTACAGAGCGCTATAAGATACACAGTGGAGAGATGGTGTTGAGTGAATCAGAATCTACCTTTGTGGAAGATATCTATAGCTTCTTTGTAGTGAATGAAATATATTAGTGGTCTATTAACGTCTGTTTAGATTATTCTTTTACAGTTTACAAGATTCTTTCATGTACTGCGTCCTTTCTGTTTCTCTCAGTGAGAGATCACAATAGGAAAATATGAAATTATACCAATGTACATGGGTGACAGACTCAGAAATGCAGTGAGTGCCTAGTATAGTTTCATATGACGTGATTGATTTTGAAACTCTTGGCTTAGGATAAAATGGTTTAAGAAACAATTTATTGGAATGGATCTGGGGGCGGGGAGGGGAGGTTGGGGGGAAACTGAGAGGACTAGAGGGAGGGAAAACTGTAGTCTCAATGTATTGTATGAGAGAAGAATAACAAAATGAAACAATTTTTAAAGAATTGGTATAAGTAATCCAGAAGTCATCTTATTTTTTTGAGAGAAATTTTATAATGAAAATTAATTATCTTTTAGGTCCATATTGTAGTCACCTCAAAGAGTGTTAAGATTTATATTGACTGCTATGAAATTATAGAAAAAGACATCAAAGAAGCTGGAAATATAACAACTGATGGCTATGAAATTCTTGGAAAACTTCTTAAAGGGGAGAGGAAATCAGCCACAGTAAGTGATGCATTGTGATGGTTCGATGTTTAGTGCCTTGTGGTAAAATTGGCATGGTGTTTTCTAAATTAGTAAATTTTACTTGCTGTTTTTTTTTCCTCAGTGAGTTTTAAACTGTCACATTTGTTAGTCAGTTTGAAGGTGTGGAAAAATTACAGTCAGAAGACTTGCTATGGAGAGAACATGATAATATACTTTTTTTTTCTATTGCAGTCACAATAAGACACTCAGGCACCAAGAAACATCATGTAATCTTTTAAAACAAGGTCATGTTGGAAAGAAACAAGATAAACAACTGCTTACATACCCAGCAAGATTGTGATAGTTTTTTTTCCCCCAAATAATTGTTAACCTGAATTTGTGCATGCCCCTTTTTTGAGGGGGAAGGGGTACTGAGTTTAATCAGAATTGGCTATGTGACCATAGTTTGGAACTAGTCACTGGTGTCTGGTGGGCTCATCAGTGGTTACATAACTGAATAAAGTGTTTTCTATTCTTCCAAAGCTTATCAGTAGCTAGTAGTTCAACAGGGAGAGGCAGGGCCTCATGAATCTCTTGCTGACCCCTGATTGATGTCAGGCCAGTTGCAAACAGCCATAGTCATGGTGACATGACTGCATTGCTGTGTAATACTCAGAAGACATTTCCTAGCTCTTATCCTCATCTTTCACGTCTCACATTCTTTCCACCCTCTCTTCCTGGGTCATGGAGGAGGCCATAGAAGGAGGCCCTGGGTGTGGCATAAAAGTCCTGCTCAGTACTGAGTGTTCCCCGGCACCTATTCTCAGCGCCTTCATTGGCCATGTATCTTTACCTTCACTGTCTTTCATCTCAAAGAGAAACTTCTCTGATTAAGGCTGGGGATGGTATTTGACTATAAATATTTAGAAGGCAGATTAACCATGATAACTTAAGAACTGTATTAAGCTCACTCCTAGGGCCTAAGACCTCCTCAGTCATGGGTTTTTGACTGAGTGTACAGTTTGAATTCTTTCTCCTGGAGCAGTGTATTGTAGTTTGTAGAGTTGAAAGCTAGGTAAGATGTCAGTGTCTTTCCTCCCCCAGTAGCCTATATGGTACCCTTTGGCTTCAGGAAGGAAGAGACCAACAGATCTTTCAAAGAATGTCTGTGTCTAGACATCACAATGCTCTCAAGAGTGTAAGCTCTTGAGAGAATCTGCCTGAAGATTAAAATGTTTAAACTCTTTTAACATGCAAAAGGGAGGAGGATTGGTGGTGGTGGGGGTTGTGGACTGGAGACTGGGAAGGGGGATAACATTTGAAATGTAAACAAATACAATGATTAATAAATAAAAATTTGCTTAAACCATCTTCCTGAATGCTTAGCTGATGTTACTCTTGGTTATTTGCAGTTCCAAATCCAGAGCTTTGACATTGTTTGCAGCCCAGTGTGGACCAGTAGAGACAGATGCTGTGATATTCCCTCTAGGGTGAGTAAGCCCTGCCCTGGCTTTAAATCCCCAAGAGGGAACTCTTCTAATGCAAATGGTCTGGGAGAGGAAATAGCACTCAACAGCTGCAGATTGGAGCCCAGGGACGTGCAATGTGTGTGTGCTCTTCAGTTACCACAGCTCATGCCAGGGCTCACGTGACCTTTTGCTGGAAGGATAGGAATGTACAAGACCATATCTGGAAATTCTCTCAACAACAGCCAGGAAAGTCATGCTGAGTCAATGTGTCTGATAAACCTCCCACTGCTTAGCAGCCTTTTACTAAATAAGCTATCACATTTCTGGTTCACTAAGGGTCTTCTGATGGAAGCAATACATACATACATACATACATACATACATACATACATACATGTGGTGTGTAGGTAGTAATTATAAAGTTCAGTGTTGGTGATATGAAGGTTTTGACAAGCACAGCTGCACAATCTGCCAGATAAATGTATACTATTAAATATTCAGTGAACATTTATTATAAACCATCAACTCTTCAATATGACAGGGTTATAGCACTGAAAAATGAGTATCTGTGAAAGCCAGTGAGAGAAATTAAAAATTAGATGCCTTGGCCTTCTGTGAGTCTGGGCTTCTCCTGTGTGGACTTAACTAAATACAGACTGGGTATATTAAAAAGACTGAATCTATTAAACTTATAAGCATACTTTTTGCTCTAATGCTTTCCTAACTGGGATATTTGTCAAGCTCACAGACATTTTTATTGCTATTACTTCCTAAATAGCATAATGTAGCCGTTATTCATAGCACTTATACTATGCTAAGTAATTAGACATGATCTGAAGCATGCAGGAGGGTATACTTAAGCTACATGCAAAAACTACAGTATTTTATGTGAGTGACTTTAGTATCCTTAGGTTTTGGTGTTTTCTGGAGGTCCTGGAACAAATACTCCTTAGATAACCTAAGCATGATCTGGGTTATGTTGCAGAGCAGGGACCCTGGGATGAAAACCAAGTACAGGCAAAGGCATGAGGAGTGATGGGAGGGGCCATCAACTTTCAGTGACAAGAAAGTTAAACAGAGGACCCAGTGAAGTGAGGGAGCAAGCTATGTGGATGGTAGAGAAAGATACTCCAGCTATAATGCTCACAGTGTGCTCTAGTTACCTGAGACACATGACAGTGAAGTAGAAACATGGCCCACAATGAGACACAAATGCTGGTTTACAGAACAGGGAGAGTTGTGGAGACCATGAAAAGGGCTTTGCATTTTTTTCCTGAATAGAATAGAAGTTAATTTTTTAAAAAGATAGATATATAGCATTTTCTGTAACAGGGAATAAAGAAAATTGGGCTCAATTACCAGGGCTCCTGCTAATCTTATTAACATTACTTCATTATGTGTGGTTTGCTTTGTGCAAGTATAGCACAAAGGAGCTGAGCAATTCTAACCTTAGAACATTTGTAAGTTATGATTAAGAAGTAGTTACTTGTTCCAGTTGGGAAACAGATTGCCATGTGTGTAAATAGGGCTGGTGGACAAGATGTCACTCTCTGTGTCTCACTGAGTTAATGTGCAAATAATCTTTTCAAAATTTCAGAGAGATGAAGCTAAATGCCCCGCTCTTCCAAATGCTTGCACATGTACACAGGACAGCGTTGGACCTCCAGGCCCTCCAGGCCCTGCAGTAAGGAAACAGACATAGTTGCCTATCATTTTGTTTTGAAAGTTGTTTTTGGAGGGGGACTCTTTGGAGTGATCACCTGTTTGTCAGTATGGTGGCCATAAAATGCTTTTTATCAATTTATGGTTTTGGCGCTAGAGTATGCTAAACTTCCAGCCATCTTTATAATAGATTTTGAGGTCTGAAATGAAGTAAATCAAGAAGAAAATTAGGGAGCTGGCAAGATGAGTCAGTGGGTAAAGGTGCTTACTGCTAAACCAAATGACCTGTGTCTTAACCCTAACACCCACAAGGTAGAAAGGATTAACTCATGCAAGTTGTCGTCTGGATGTATGGCACATGTGTGCCTCCCCAACAAATAAGTTAATATATGCAATAACATTTTTTTTTTTTAAAATGTTAGTTTTATTCTAGTGCTTGGACCATTTCTTTAGCCACGCAGGTATAATGACATTGGCTCTCTTCAAGACATTTCCTCTTTAAAAACCCAAGTTTGGGTTTCCATCTGTAAATATAAGCACTTGGAAGTGTATTATATGTTCTTAAAGTTTCTTGTATGAACGGAATAGAGCCACGGTTTGGGAGGCTGGCCAAGAACAACTGACCTAGAACTTAGAACATATGCACCTGACATAGCACACACACCATGAACATAACACGTGAAGATGACAACTCAAATACATGGTCATGGTATAAGCTCTGGGAGCAAGTACCAGAGTGTGGAATAACTTGAGTGATGAGACTATGACTGGATACTATGTGACAGGGATGAGAGACTAAGGAAATGCAAATCGAAGCATTGAAAACTGCAGTTATGCTAGAGCACACTGGTCCGTCAGTGTGTAACTCTTTGGATTAGGGTTGATTTATAATACCCGACTCGAGCCCTACTGTGGAATACAAGTGACTGCACTAACCTCATTGGTATTTTAAGAAAATAGATTATTGATATAGGAGCAACTCAAAGATACTGAGAACCCCAATCTTTGTGATACTGGGGTTACTAAAAATAACTTGATTTTAGGTTAATTACAAAGCACTTTTTATATATGGATTCAGAATGTCCCTAGAATTAGTATCATAACTCTGAGATGCACCTAGCATATGTCTTGGATCTGATAGATAATTCCTCTGATTTTTTTCTCTAGTTTTGAAGTACCATTGTCTGATGTCACACACACACACACACACACACACACACACACACACACACACACACACACACACACATGCCTTGAATTCTTGTTTTGTAAGTGCATTCTCTAAGGTCCTGAGACATTTGGGTATTTTTCTTGAAGAATATAATTCATATAATTCTCAAATGTAGTTTTCTTTTTATCGAAGTGCTGTGATTATAACAATAAGAAACAGAATATGCAGTTTTCAAATTCTCTTTTCCTGTGTGTTTATATGATACAAATTTATTTCTTAGCCATGCTGGCTCTCAACCCAGAGTTTTGTACATGCTAGGCAAGTGTTAGCCACAGAGCTGCATCCCAGTTGTGACACGATAATTTTACTTTAATATTTTGCAAATATCTGTGTAAGTATTGACCATTTAGGGAACACATTTCTCCTTGAAACACTATTTTCATGTATCAATTTCTGTATTGCTTATGCTCACACCAAAATGTGTTCTTCTTATGTGTTTTAGGGAGGACCTGGTGCAAAAGGTCCCAGAGGTGAAAGAGGCATCAATGGGGCAGTTGTAAGTACATTTTGATATGCCAAACATTCATCGCTATGTTGAAGTCTAGTTGTTGAAATTTCCTTGGAGGCAGTATTTGACCTTGGGCCACTTCTGGTTTAGTATACATCAAGCTACATGACTATTCTTGGTTTCAGACATAATGGACAAGTAGTGTAGATTCAATATAGTGAAATTTGAACTCATGGGAATCTGTGAATACAGATATAGCACATATTGTGTAATGTTTTACTTTAAAAAGGCCACCTTTAACAGGACATTTATTGAAGTGTAAGTTTTATTGTGAATTCATGGCACATTCCACTTTTTGAAGGTATAGTAAAGGGAATGTTTTATACATGCATATATTTTAAAATGTTTACGAAGACTAAGTAATCATGCCTTCAGGCTATAATGAGAAGCTTCTGAACATGCTTACCAGAGGGTATTACATCATCCTCTTCCCCTCTCTCTTTTCCTCATATATTTTAGGGGCCCCCTGGTCCCCGGGGAGATACTGGCCCTCCAGGCCCCCAGGGTCCTCCAGGCCCCCAGGGACCCAATGGACTCTCCATTCCAGGAGAACAGGTAAACATAAAGCTTTCTATAATAAATGAAAATGTTGGGTTAACAATGTGTTTAAATGAAACATTCATTTTTTCCCATGTTTTATTGTTTCTTCTCTCAGCAATTTTTTGGTATCAGGGTTTTAACGTAGAGCCTCACAGACGCTCTGCAAGCTCTCTACCATTGAGCTACACCCCCAGCCCTTATAAGCTTCTTATTTTGAGACAGGGTTTTGAGCTCACTCTGTGGTTAATGCAGGACTTGAACTTGTGATTCTCCTGCCTCAGTCTACTGCGTAGCTTGGATGATAGCCCTGAGCCTCTAAGACTGGTTTATGATCAATATTTTCTATGTTATTCTAAATACAAATGTTTTCTAGGAGAATGCAAGGCTGGTGTCATCTGATGAATATTATTTTAGATGTGTAAATGGGACATGCAATCAGTAACTATAATTGTGATAAAATGCATGTGTGACTCATTTCCTTCTTTTACATTTAATCTCCATAATACCTGAGAACTGTCTTCTCACTGCCCATTGCAGGGTCGCCAGGGAATGAAAGGTGATGCAGGAGAGCCAGGACTTCCGGGCCGGACAGTGAGTTCTCAAAATTACTCTGTCTTACATGTAATGCTCTGTTTAAAAAGTTGTCTTTTGAGTGTTGCAAATTTGTTTGAGAGGGGAGGTGGGGTTTTGAGGATGAGGAGGAACAGGGAGAAGCTGAAGGAAGGGCAAAGCATGATCAGAATATATTATATGAAAAAATTAATTAAAAAGAAGCAAACCAAGATTAAGTAGTGAAGGGTAGGTAGCTCATATGTGTGCTTCTCTGGACCTGCATTTCATTCTCTGTTCTTACTCTTCAGGTGTATACTGTTTAATTCTGATATGCCTTTGCTGACCAATAACTATATGCCCAGCGCTGTGTTTGGCTATAGTCTTCTGTTTCTTTTTAGAGTCCTTAAACTTTGTTTGAAAACATTTTGAAGAATACTAAGAATCATTGTCTTTTTACACAAACAGTATATTACTACACACTAATTGTTTGCTCCCTTCTGTGTAGGGAACCCCAGGATTACCTGGCCCACCAGGACCAATGGGACCACCAGGAGACAGAGTGAGTTTTGGGCCATGAATAAGTTTTAATTACAGAATCCCCTCACAATCCTGTTTGCATGGTTGGAGATGTGGAGTTCACATATCTTGTGGGAGGCTTCAAAGCTGGTATCAGTGGACCACCCAGCATCAGATCTATCTTGAGTTCCCTTAAAGAAATTGGTGGGACTTTTGGAGGAAGTGCTTGAAATTTTAATGTTGAGAATTTTAAAGTTATATTTTGAAAAACCTATCAAATAGCTTTTAACTGATCAGAAAGGCATTCAAGAGATATAGGCAATTGCTTCTGATCCTAAAATTGAAATCTTTATCATGAGACAGATTTTTAAATAACTTGGAGAGTAGACTTAACTTTCTTAATGTTTTCTTTGAAGTCCTGGAGAACTTTACATCTTTAGAAGACAAGGGCCACTTCTGAGGTTGATGCTGTTGTGAAGAGCTAGTACTTAGTAAGGACTTTCTGTATTTGTGGCAACATCCACCTTGTCCCTTGACTCAGGGTGACAACAAGGTAGGAAGGCCATTCCTTTCTGGCACAGGTTAATGGACAGCCTGGTGAACATGGATTGCATTTATGCTTTGTTCACCAATACTCTGGAAACATTTGTTTCAACAAGAGACCAAGATGCTGATGCTGTTGTGAAGAGCTAGTACTTAGTAAGGACTTTCTGTATTTGTGGCAACATCCAGCTTGTCCCTTGACTCAGGGTGACAACAAGGTAGGAAGGCCATTCCTTTCTGGCACAGGTTAATGGACAGCCTGGTGAACATGGATTGCATTTATGCTTTGTTCACCAATACTCTGGAAATATTTGTTTCAACAAGAGACCAAGATGCTTCAATAAGAAGAATTTAGAGGTGTTAGAATCGTTCAAAGTCCACAGATCTTACAGCTTTTCAGAATTTCATAGTTTAAGTAAGATGAGGGTTGTTTGCACTCTGTCAATCAGGCTAAACTGTGAAGGCAGCCTTCTCCAAAAGGGTTAGTGCTGTACCTGCTGGCAGTAAACATGTGACTTGTTAACCTTAGTATCTGTAATCATTGGCAAGGAGGTGTCACTCAACAGGAGCAATGGTTCACCAAGGTAACTCAGAATAGTGTGTGACATGCTCCCAAGTGAGTGTTGTTTCTGTGATTCTTCTGATATGTGGAGAAACACACAAGTCAAAGAGCAAGCTGTAAACGCCAATGAGGCATTTGGAGACTCAACTGACATATTTGCACTTCAACATCTTTTGCAAATGCTGGATTTGGGCAATATTGTTCAATTTTTACTTTATAATGAAGAACGCAGCAGTGGGAATATAAATATACCCCAGCCTTTCCAGAAAGAAAATAAAACTGAATATGGCCACTGAGAAGATGGCAGTGGGCTGACTGCAGCTGAGGGCACACTGTGCACATCACAGCTCATCTCAGTGTATGCTTCAGGTGGAGATGGTGGGGTCCCGAGGTTGGCCCCTAGCAACAGGCAATCAGGAAGTCAATACTGTCACCATTGCATCTGGAAGGGTGAGGAGTTGGGGAGACCTGTACATTTCCTCTCTGAAATTCCAACCCATGTCCAGCATTGTGGTGAGACAACTCTTGCCCCCCTGGGATAAAGATGAGGTAACACATTTAAGAACTCATTCCCATGAGTCTTCCACAGCCCTACTCATCTGTCTGTGGCTTAGCAAACTGCCTCTGAGGCTAAAGGATGTACTGCGGGAGGAGGACTTTAGCAATTTTACACACAGAGAGAGGTTGTAGGTACAAGGACCTTGGCCAACTAATATAAATAAATAAATAAATAAATAAATAAGAAAGAAAGTAACAGGAACTGAGAGAGGGAAGCAGGAGGAAGGTTAGGCAGAGGACCCTGGTGAGGCAGTGTTCTGCAGGTATAGTGGGGACTGGGACTGTGGTGGATGATTTTAAAATGAGGAACCTCACAGAAGAGCCCCATGTATTTATATCTAATATGCATATTCATATGAAATGATCACTAGTGTTTTCTGACACCATGATGCAGGTGGACATAGTGACAGCATTTACAGGCTTGCAGTCAGATGTGAAGCTAAAAGTTTAAGCATGATGTCTGCAGGTGGTTTGAGATAGCTTTTTAAGGACATCAGATTTAAACCCCCTCATCCCAATTTAGGTATGTTCCTTCGAAGGAACAGGTGGCCAGCAAGTTCCAAGCATGACTAGATTATTAAAAATGCGATACTCCCTAAAGGGTGAGAGAGAGTAGAGGTAGCAGTTGAATCCATCAATATGGAAGACATGCCACTCCACCCGTCCCAGCAGAGCTACTGAAACAGTTTTGTTTCTTAAGTGGCTTTCAGAAGTAATGTTGGTTTTGTATCAGATGGACTCCGAGTCTGGTTTTTGTTAAGCAAGCCTAGCTCCTTCAGAAAGCAGACTGAAAGTTTATCCCTTTAAGTTTCTGAAAAGAATTATTTTGAGGAATATGGAATATTTCTAAACTCCCTTAAGAGAAACCCTCTAAGTTTCTGCTATTGTGAAGTCAGCAGACTAAGAAATACAGAGGCTAAGTGATTATGGACAAAATAATAATTCTTTCATGGTTTGATTTTTTTTTCAAAACCAAGCTGGCCCAGAACTCACAGCAATCCTCCTGTCTCAGCCTCCCAAATACTAGAATTACAGGCACCAAGCCACCATTGCCTGGTACTTATCATTCTTAGTATCTGTGGAAAATGGGACAAAAATAATTTCTGACAGAGGAATGCAGCAAGCATAAACAGCAAACTGACTCAGAAGTCCTTGGCTGGGTTTCAGAGGTCTGTTGTTGCGAATGAAAGCTAACTAGGTAGCAGGGTGACTCACTCCAGACAGAGATCATTTGGCACTGTACGGAGGGAAAGAGCACACCAGTGTGGACGCAGGAGCCAAAGGGCAGCCCTGAGGGAGATGCAGCCTGCCTTTCTCAGGCGCTCACACTGACACAGTTTGGCCTTGTGATGAAATACGAATTTTAAATGCTGGCTGAGAGAATGGAAGACTTCCTTTCCTCTTTGAGTGTAGGGCAGCTAAGACAGTTTGGCCCCTTCAGAGGGTGGCTTTAATGGGCAGAGGCAGTCTCCCTTCACCTCTCTCTGCACTTTTGAAGAAGTAAAAACCAGAATCTGCCTTCTTTGAAAAATATTAGTCTGGCATTTAAATTAGTTTTGCTTGTAGCTCTACAAATGAGTGGGCACAGGAACTAATTACTCAGTAAACATGTGATGTAAATTGAGTTTTTTTTTTTTTTTTGATATGCTGGTCTTTATATTGAAAGCTTAGCTACCAAACATCAACTTGTACTCAGTCCTTCTTATGAACCTATCACCCTTAATGATCTACTTAGCCTCATTTCATGTGTTCGTTTCTTTCCTAACCTGGTATTTTATTCTTACAACAGGGTTTTACTGGAAAAGACGGTGCAATGGGACCGAGAGGTCCCCCTGGGCCACCGGTAAGAGCCGAATGGGTCACACTGCCTTGACCATGGTCTCCAGCCTCCTTTTCCTTTCCTCCTATTTTGCTAGGGTTTTTCCACCTCTGTGCTGTGAGGAATATTGGTACATAAGCTGTTTGTTTTTGTTTTATAAATCAAAATGTGCTAGGGAAAGCAGATGTGTCAAAATACAGATGTTTTTATCAAGTTCTGTTTCAGAAAAATCTCAGACTGACTTGGCCGCTGTCTGGTTGGTCTCTTGAATTTCCCCTTTAGTGAGGTGTTCGGCTCAGTTCCTCAGTGGTCACCTCCTGAGTCTGAGCTCCGTGACATTTAAATGTTAAGGACAGTAGCAATGAGCAACCACCAGTCATTCCGAGGAGGGAGGTCTTATGTACACTTTAAACAAAGGGTCTTTTTTATGCTTTGTGTAGAAGGAACTGAAGATAGAGATTCTGAAACTTGTTCAAGTAGATCGAACTATCTGTCAGTGATATCACAATGGGATAGAGACACTGGTTATGCCCTCTGTCAGTATGGCAGAATTCAGATTCCAGAACATAGGTTAATTTGATTTTACTATTTATATTTAATATATGTGTTTTCATGTAACGATAGTTTAAATAAATATTAAACCTAAGTACTACAGAGGTCAATTTTGCATACATTTAGACAAATATTTCATAAAAATCTATGATTCTATTTAATGGAAGTGGTAGGCTTTAGAGCATGATGTATTGGATATCATCTTATAAATAGCCCAGTAGATCTATAGCGGAAATGCTTGCAATTTGACTTAAAAGCAACAGGGAGAAATTCTTGTGGTTTTGGTGGGGTGAAAAGTGCTGATAGGAGAGAGAGAGAGAGAGAGAGAGAGAGAGAGAGAGAGAGACTTGGAGCCTGGAGAATGTCCCTGAGGAGGAAGGATTTCTAGACTCCTCTGCAGTCCAGAAGAGGGGCTAAAATAGGATAAACCCAGCCACTTTCTTAATCCCCCTCTAACCAAAGTTTCCACCCCTGTCTTTTGGAGCTTTTATTTTCTGTTTCAGAAATAAACTAAAAATCTAGGAGTTTCATTCTGTAAATATGCTTTGTAACAAAAGTACTGGGATTGTAGTCTATAAATTGTGAAGTTGGATATACATATGCATGTATTTTTCTATTGGTCTCAAGATACATTTCAGATGGAAATTCCAAGATTTCTCCCCTCATGTTACCTTAAAACGTGGCTTTCCCCTTCCTTACTGTGTAATGACATTCTGCTTCTTTTAAATGCTTTTAAGCCTGGCTGCAGTTCTTCAGTTACTGTGGCTAGGATTTTTTCCTTGTCATAACATTCGCTTTCTTGGTCTGTGGTTGTAGGGAACCCCAGGCTCTCCAGGAGTCACAGGGCCAAGTGGGAAACCAGGAAAACCTGGAGACCATGGCAGACCGGTAAGTAGTTTTGCATGTCTACAGATTCCATTCTCCTGTGGATGTGGATAGATGAGAATTCCAAGGCTTGGGTTATCTCAGCCATAAATATGTAGGAGCATCTGCTGAAACAATGATAAACTCATGGATTTGACTTGGGAATAGTTCTAAAGGCATTTCTTCCCCCTGCTGCATTGCTATAATATTCTGGGATGAAAATTGTGGTCCTTGGTTTCTTTAAAAGGAGGAAGGGATTGTGAGCCAAGACACATTTTTCTGCACTGTATAAACACTCTGGGCTTCAGAGCTGGGTCAGCAAAATCGTTCTTTTTTTATTTATAAATGGTATGCTGTTTAAGACATAAAAAATACATGATCAGAGTACATGGCGCCTTCATCCTCAATTGATGAATAGTAACCCTTTGATTGCACTACCCAGATGCACCATTTTTCTCACTCCATAATTGAGGATTCTGGAGCATCAGACCAGTCTTAAAAGTATTTATTGGGCCAAGGGAGATGGCTTAGAGGGTAAAAATGCTAGCCATGCAAGCATGAGGATCTAAGTTTGAATTTCCAGGACACGTATAAAACCTGGACATGTAGCATGAGTATCTACCATCTCAGTGTTCCTACAGAGAAATGGGAGGAATCAATGGGAGGATCCCTGCAAGCTCTTAGGCCAGGTATCTGGCATCCATAGTAGACAAACAGCAAAAAGACTGTGTCTCAAATAATGTGGAAGTTGAGGATGAACACCCAAGGCTGGCCTCAGACCTCCACATGTGTGCTGTGGAACATGTGTGCATATGTATATGCAAATGTTCTTACCACAGGAGTGCATGTGCACACAAAATTCCTTACTAGACAGGGCGTGGCTCAGTGCTGGAGTGCCAGATTAACCCTTGCAGGTCTGTTGGTTCAACACTCAGCGAAACAAATATACAAGAGGCCAAACTTCAGCTGGTTATTTTATCTTTTCTAATGTGACTCTTTCTCAGTTTACACATGATTTAGCTCTCTTTCTTTCTCACTTTTCCTTTAGGTTAAAAATAAGAACTGCAATTGCCTCACACCTACCATGCACTTTCAAATTAGTATCTTTCGATTGAATTTGGAGTTTCTAACATACCCACAAGTATTTGAAATGGCCATCAGGCCTCACAACCTTCATGCTTTCCTTTATGCTAGCATGAGGCTGATCTCACAAGCTGAGGCTGATCTCACAAGCGTGAGGCTGATCTCACAAGCTGAGGCTGATCTCACAAGCGTGAGGCTGATCTCACAAGCTGAGGCTGATCTCACAAGCTGAGGCTGATCTCACAAGCTGAGGCTGATCTCACAAGCGCGAGGCTGATCTCACAAGTGTGAGTCTAATCTCGGCATGCAGAGGCCCAAAACATCTTATTGCTTTTATCTCAGATGTGATTGATAGTGACTGGTAGTAAAAATGCTTCTACAAGATCATGGACATGATGACAGGGAAGTTATTTCTGTGAATTCTTAACAATATTGTTCTTTGAACAAGACTGTATGACAATACCAGGTGACATGCCAACATGTATTGGAGGATCTCACAGGCCTCACCACTAAATGAAGAACTATAGGCAGTCAATGACTATAGGCGTCAAGTGGTTACTTTTAAACATATGCACATATGATAAACCTTAAATGAACTCGTGTGTGTGTGTGTGTGTATGAGTGCATGTTTATGTGTGTATGTATGAGTGTGTGTTTGTATGAGTATTTGTGTTTTTGTATGTGTATAAGTGTGTGTGTATGAGTGTGTGTGTATGTATGTTTTTGAGAGACAATAATAACTGAGAAGGGGTAGTGGTATACATGAGAGGAGTTTGGGGGGGCTGTGAAAGGGTGGTTATTAGCTAAATACAGTACCCATGTATCAATTTCTCAAAAAGCTTAAACAATTTAGAGTAGGAACAAGTTGAAAAATGAAGTCAGAAACATTTCAAAAGAGCAAGAAATAAAAAAAATAATAACTGTAGTTTCATAAAGTTCTATATTCAATATTAAAAGTCCCACAAAAGTTTAATTCTTTTTGTCCTGAGGAAACCAAGCACAAGTTTTTTCTTACAATAATTATAATTCACTATATACCATTCATGTCTCAGAGCAAACAAGTGAGGTATTCTATTTTTAGTTTAAAATTCACAACCTGTACATCTGTATCAGAAGAGCAAAATCAGGGAGTAGAGAGGTCAGCCGAGAAGCCGTCAGAATCGTTACACTAATTTGTGATCAGAACTAAGTGGTTTCCATGGAAATGATACAAGTTGGTTTGGCTGGAATAGTATTCCAACATCAGATTTGTTAATGACTTGGATGTTCCTTCAGTAATGGCAGTTGGCTGTTTGAAAAAAAAAATACTACCAAAAGATAGGAAGTTCGGGCCCTCCAAGGATCTTTCTTGGACAAGGATGGACTTCTGACTGAGTATGATAAAGATTATGTGATTTGGATATGAGATCAATTAAGAGAGAAAAACATCTGTTTTCTTTTTTACCCAATGAACAAAAACTAGTCTGAGGAAGAATGAGCCACACATTATCTATGGAGCTGACAGAAAGTCCTTCACTGGTTCCTCCAGGAAGTGAATGGATGCCAAGCTTTTGTGTATTTAACAATAAGCCAAATAATTATGGCAATTTAAATGTGATAGTTCAAGTGCAGTTTGAGTTCAAGAGGATGTGTTTCAGTTGCAAGTCGACGTGGTGAAGGGTACATAGCTTTTGTAACTGTCATTCCCAAACTCACGTCTGAGCAAGGCTTTGGAAGGCCCCATTTGGTGGTAGATTAGATTATTTTTACAATAAAGGAAAATGTTAGTGGTGTGGTTTTAAGTGTGATGTACCACGTTGCTGGTTTATCAGACAACAGACTCTGCCCTCAGTATCACCATTTCTGTCCATGCAACATTTTAGACCAGTGGTTCTCATCTATGGGTCCTGACACCTTTCACATCAAATGGCAAGGAAGGGGTTGAATATCAGACATCCTGCATATCAAATATTTACATTATGATTAATAGCAGTGTCAAAATTATAGTTATGAAGGAGCAACAAAATAATTTTATGGTTGGGGGGTCACTAAAACATGAGATACTGTATTAAAAAGTTGCAGCATTACAATGGTCGAGAACAACTGTTTTACATTCATATCTTCCTGTTTCTAAAATATAAAATATCTGTGTTTCAGGGTCAATCTGGGTTAAAAGGAGAAAAAGGTGATAGGGTACGTATTTCTTAAAATCTGACTTTATTTTCTTTCAAGTGTTAAACATTGAAGCCAGAAGTTGTAGAAATAATATTTTAATGATTTTTAAAATTTAATTAACCAGGGAGACATCGCTTCCCAGAACATGATGCGAGCGGTTGCAAGACAAGTCTGTGAACAACTGATTAGTGGTAATTAACTGTTCACCATTTGAATGACTGTTAAAGCAATTGAGGGGAAAATACAGAACTTGAGTCACAGAATTGATTGGAAATATTTCAGACTAATAAAGCTCCATGCCTGAAGATGGAGCAAAGACTAGCCTTGAACTCGGGGTTCACCCTTGGATGTTTCATTAGTGCTTCTCACAGCATGGTCCGGAGGAACATAGACCACAAATACCTTAATTTGTTTGTAAGAAAAGAGAGGTCCATGATCATGTTCTAAACCCAGTGAATCATTGTGTTTGGAAACAAAGTCCCCAAAATAATAATTTTTCAATGTACACTAAACAAGTTCTCAGTTGTACTAAACCCTGGGCATCATTGCCTTAGGTACCTAGAGAAATTACATACTGCTGTAATTTCAAAGGAGTTTCTCTTTTGAGTGACATTATCTGACACTCTCAAAGGCAATGTATTTCAAAGAGTTACCACACTTTGATAACTCCTATTCATAACAAAGCTTATGGCTTGAGGTCAGCATTTTGGATGACCACTGGTCAAGGATCACTTTGTGGCTGATGTATCTCATTTTAAATGTCTGAACTCATCAGAACATGAGAGCGAGGTGCTTAGAGAAAACAGATCTCCTGTGGGTCCCCTCCCTTCCTGGCTTTCTTTCTAACAAGTCTTTCTCTTTATAGGTCAGATGAGCAGATTCAATCAGATGCTGAATCAGATTCCAAATGATTACCACTCAAGTCGAAACCAGCCTGGCCCACCAGGGCCTCCAGGGCCCCCTGGCAGTGCTGGAGCCAGAGGAGAACCAGGGCCTGGGGGACGACCAGGATTCCCTGGCACCCCTGGGATGCAAGGACCCCCTGGTGAACGAGGTTGGCCTTTCTGCCTTTATGCAGTGATGAATGAAGGGCTTGCGTGTGGGGAGTTTGGGGCAGGTTGAAAGCATTTGGAAGGCAGAATTTGACAGACCACTTCAGTGTTATTTGCACAGTCCAGAAAAGCTGTCTGGGAGCCACCTTTTCTGTTCAGTAACTTGAAGTGCACAGACATCTGTAATCCCAGAAAAGGAGTGTGAGAAAATGGATGCCGTATTCAGCAGATCTCAGTAGAGATATTTCTATCCATTGAATTTTCTTCTGGCTCTGGTGGGAAGCAGTGTCTTGGCAAAAGGAATCAGGCACTGTCCTTACTAAGTACTGTGGCTGTGGCAAGAACTGAGCAGCAAACAAGGGCATTAGGTCCAAATTCCTTCTATTCCTTCATTCAGGACCTGGCACCGGTTCTTGGATATTTGTTTCACTTTAATTTCATGGTAGATAAATGAAATTGAAAGGGGGGGGTAGGAAAGAAAAATGGGATTTTTCTACTTCCAGATGTTTCAAGATGCTTACTTTAAGAGTTATATAACCCTACTATCTAATGGTGTCACTGCTGCGCCTAAACAGCTCCTGAAGTCTACCTGAAGGGCCTTCCCTCAGATAGCTGGTTTTAATTACTATTTGACAATATATTAGGCATATTTGTATCTTTCAAATAATTTCCCTCTGACTTTCAGCCAGATTTGTTTCTTGGCCATGAATCTGGAATTACACAAATGTCTAGAAAGAATTTGGCTTAAGGAGTGAACTTCTGGGAAAAATTAGGTTCTGTTTTCACTAAGGAAATGAGTTACTTGAATTATTATTTAAGATGAAAAAACATATTTCCAGATAAAATTTTCCCATGCTTTTATTTTCTTTTCCTTTTAAATTTTATTTATTTATTTATTTATTGGCTTCTTGTAGGTTTGCCTGGAGAGAAAGGGGAAAGGGGCATTGGGTCTCAAGGACCCCGAGGACTGCCTGGGCCCCCAGGTAGGTTTGTTAAGACAGACTGGGAAAGCATGTAAAAGGGCAACTTCATGGTATCAGCTTTGTACCAAAATGGTGGGTGTTTTAGTAAAAAGTTGAGTTTGGATGTAGCCTTTGTTAAAGTGCCGTTCTACCAGGTGTTTGCTCACTGCTGTAGTATAAGAAGGGCTATACGGTGCTGACATAAAGAAGGATTACATTAAAAAAAAAAAAAAAAACAGGACTCTATGGCACTTGGTTTGCTTGTTTTGTTTGCTTTATACTCTCTAAATACTATTGTGTTTTTCTTTCTAGTATTCTTCAACATGGGGTTATTAGAGTAAGAAAAATTTAAAGACTTGACACAGATTTTTATGTACGACATTTCTCCAATAAGCTGCAAGGAAACAGTAGCTATCCGAGTTGCTTTATGCATTGTTTTGACTAGGTTCAAAATGATTCTTCTCTTTTTTATTTAAAACATTAAAAATCCTTTAGTCTATCTATCTATCTATCTATCTATCTATCTATCTATCTATCTATCTATCTATCATCTATCTATATATCATCTATCTGTCCTTCTATCATCCATTTATCTACCATCTATCTATCATCTATCTATCTATCTATCTATCTATCTATCTATCTATCTATCTATCTATCTATCTATATATCATCTATATGTCCTTCTAGCTATCATCCATTTATCTACCATCTATCTCTAGCATTTGTGTATGCATGTGTGTACATGTGGTACACGTGTCCATGGTGTGCGTGTGGAGGTCAGAGGACAACTTGTGGGAGTTGGTTCCCTTTTTCCACCATGTGGGTTCTGGGGATTTAACTCTGATTGTCAGGCTTGGCAGCAGGCACCTTTACTTACCAAGCCATCTTGCTGCTCCACATTTTTTTTTTTTCTTTTTCTGAAATTTCTGAATCTTTGCACTCAAGGCTAGCCCTGTCAAATATTAAATTTTTACATTTATGCTAATCATGGGAAGTGCCACTTTATCCAGAAAGAATGTTACTTTCCTCATATGTATCAGGGAACAGAAACTTACCTGGCTGCGTGCTACAGCCACTCCAGGCATCTTCGTCCATGTGTGAGCAGAAGCAAACAGGAGAATTTACAGATAATTTTAGCTTGGCTTAATTCCTGCTAAATCAGTTTTCCTTAAATGAAATTGCTACAGTATAAATAGATGGGATTGATTTCACCACAAGAAAGTTCTTTGGTCCATATTGGGAATTTCCTAAGGAATTATTTTCTTATCATGCGCTGGTGAATAGTAAGTAGTCTAGTCTCAAGTTAGTGGAGATGTCATTTGGGTGTTGGAGTCTGCCTCAGGTGTTTTTGACAAAAAGGGAAATGTATTATTATCATTACTAGTTATAATCATCATCATTATCATCATCATCATTATTTTAATTTCACACTAGGTCCACAAGGCGAATCCAGAACGGGTCCACCTGGGTCTACAGGTTCAAGAGGCCCTCCTGGTCCCCCTGGTCGTCCAGGAAACTCAGGTATCAGAGGACCCCCAGGTCCTCCTGGATACTGTGATTCATCCCAGTGTGCCAGCATCCCATACAATGGGCAAGGCTATCCAGGTATGTGGCTGCTATCCTAATGACCCCAGTTCCCCGGAAATAAAGAGTCCTAGGATTGGAGGAAGGTGGAGCTAGGGATCTCGTGGAGATTCAATGTTTTCAGTTCTGTATTTTGAGTATGCAACAGTGTCTCTGTCTTCTAAAGCACAAAACACTTTCCACAGTTAGGATTTCAGTGACCATTTTCCCTTCCTATGTTTCTGGATTTACCAAACCACACCGTTAACTTTTCTACAACTCTCTTGGGAGTTAAATGAATGCTACTAATTCATTAGATTTTCTTTTTCTTTATTTCTTTTTCATTTATTTATTTCTGCCTAAAGGAACCAGAGAGACTAAAAAAATGAAATAGCATTATAGAATGCTGAAAATATATATGAAAATTATTTCTTTAATCTAATTTACATGTGATAGCAAAAAAAAAAATGCAGACAAGTGAAAGAATTCACTGTCTTGCTCCAACCATGGAATTGATGCTTATCAAATATGGAGCTTAAGATTTTTATAGGGCTGTTAGTGAAATTCTAGTGTTGCACAGTTGTAGACTGCAGAAGTGTTTTGTGCCTGATCTTGGAGAATATGAGATTGGGGGGGGGGGGTATGCTGGTCTAGATAGAAAGACTCTCGTGTTGTGATCTATAGTTACTTTTTCATTAGTGCACCCTCATGCATCTTGCAAGTTAAAAAAAAATACTGCTGTTTGATATGGTTTGCTACTAGCAAGTAGTGCATGAGTACTTGGATATATCAATATCTATATATCTATATATTTATATGCATAACTATATGTGATAAAAAGTAACAATGAACCAAATGAATATTCCCATATAATCCTTTCATAAGACTACAATTTAATTCTTTGTAAGGCAAATTTAAATTATCTCTGCCTTATGGCATATGTGAACTGAAAATATATGGATATATAAATATACGTACTTTAACATTTACATAGATGGATGTGTATATATATATATATATATTGCATAGTAATTCAACTTTTAAAAACTATCGTCTTTGACCTGTTTCAGGTTCCGGCTAACAAATTTTCTAAGTCTCCAGTGCTGCTTACAGTTTGAATACATGAGAATCCTGTTTCTGAGATGTTTGCGCACGTGCTTATTAGAAAATGAGTCTGTATGGAAATCTCACCGCAGATATGGTTAACGAACTGGGTCGGCATCATACAGGAGGGTGGAGACTCCATACTAACTTGAATGACACAAGGGCAGTAGTGTCTGCCTGATGCTTTTCAGCAGTAATGTAGAAAACCGTCTTTTAAAAAGTTCAAACACAGCCAGGAGGAGCCCTGGTTGTGAAGGAGGTGCCTAATAAGCTACTAACCAGCAGAGACATGCCGTGTTAAGACAGACAATTAACCTGGTTGAAGAGAAATGTCCTATGTAAATAATAAACTAACTGTGGCTTGTATGTGGATCTGTATGTGATCCTGTATACTAAAGTCTCATAACAACTCAACAATCTGCTTCTGCATCAAAGCCTGCTGGCTGCTTGCTCTGTGCAGTAATAACAGCGAATGGATCTGACCCTCTCTTGCTTGTTAGCAGTGTGTCTGAGTTCAGGGCATGTGACTTCTCAGAATTCTCTGTGTGTATTTTATTTGGGTTTCTTAACTGCAATTTTTCAAACCAAAGTTTAAAATCACCTTTCCTTCCTATTTGACTGTGGTCACAGGTGTTCCTCACCCACTGACTGTAACTCTGCGTGGGGAACACCGTGGACTGTATAAAACCTGGTGACAGCTCCTTTCACCCTGAGTTCAGTCTCTAGGCTTCAATATGCTTAATGTCCTCAATTCTCCAAGTTATCTGTGTACCTGATGAGTTTGAAGTCATGAACGGTTATTTAGGGACTTGCCAAAAATCCTACCTAGGTTCTGTGTTTACAATTCTTTGGCCCAATTTTTGATCCTTCCCAGGTTTTGTACAATGATTGTATTTACTGCTGGATCCTTGAGCCCCCCCACCCCACCCCCTTACCCGGCCCTCCTCCTTATTTGATCACCAAATTCACTCTGCACATGTGCACATAGAAATAATCGGAACACCATAATGCAAATGCATCTATTTATGGTTGTGAGATTAAGACTGGAGTGCCCTCACCTCTAGTGATGACTTAACTTTTGCTGTGAGTGCATACCTTCCAAGCCATGCCATAACTGTAATGTTGAATCGGACAGAGCCTTATGTGCCCGAGGGTGGGGCCTACCTGCCTGATCGCGAGCCCTTCATCGTGCCTGTGGAGCCAGAGAGGACAGCAGAATACGAGGATGACTACGGTGCAGATGAACCTGAACAGCAGCAGCACTCTGACCACATGCGCTGGCGGCGAGCCCTGCGCCCAGGCCCTGGGCAGTGAACCTGAGACCACGGGTTCACCGAGGTGGGAGGTGTTGGGATTCTCATTCACAGATCAGACAGAGCAGCAGTGTACGTCATTTCTGTGACGTTTTCTCGGCGTCGCTTCATCCACAAGTGCTCCTATCTGACTGTAGAGAATCTTGTTTCTGCAGGCAGCCTAGCTTGCAACAGTTTGTAGACATCTATGCCTTTGCCGTTCAAATGGTTACAACACAAGCTGTTCACAGAAGCTGCGCAGAGAGAACGCACCCAGGGTGGGCTGAGGCAGCTAAGCTTCTAGGTTACCTAGCAAACCAGAGCAGCTGTCTGTTCAGAAAGGGCCTTTATCGTACTTAGAACTAATCTTCAGTTCAATTGTATCCCATTTCCAGTCATTTTGCTCCTAAAATCAAAAAGGAGGGGAACACCAGCTCACTGCAGAGATTTCCCTTTCTTTCCTTCCTCCTCTTACGCTTTAGGGCACAGAATGCTCTTTGTCTTTTAACAACCACAGACCTTAAGCCTCGTAGCCGAAGTTATTGTATCAACTGGATACTGTTCCATATCGCTTTAGATGTCCTTGTTTTGACACACTAACATTTATGCCAAATTGCAGATTATTCTGCAGAAATGGAATTGCATGTTTATGTTGTATATTTAGAATGAACTTTTTTTTTTTTTGCAGAACATGTTTCTTAGTTATCAAAGCAGTTGGAAATGTTTGCAAGACTATGAACATAGAATTGCTGCTTTTATATTTTAACTGCAGATTGTGAATTTCACTGCCTTATATTATTTATTTCTGAAACAAAAGAGGCATTTTTCAATAAAACTACTGAAAATTTGACCTGGCATATTCTTTTTCTTTGGGACCTTTTGGGCTTCTCAAGTGGTTGTTACAACAAACAATTTCATATCCTTGGATACAGTTACAAATCTCGTTAATACGATTAAGTTATGCTAAATAATTTTAGATTTTTAATTCTATGGTGAAGTCATTGAATAGAATAGTAAGAGCCTTAAAAAAAAAGCCAGCAGATTCCAAAGGTTTTATTAGGAATGTGGAGGATATGTGGGCTGGTGGAAAAGTAATGAGGTATCCTAGGAGACCCCAAACAACCAAATAATCTACAGCCCACACAATTTTGTATGCATTTAATTACTTTCCTATACTTTTCCCAATAGCAAATTTAATTGCAGAGGGGAAAATTCCCTAATGGAAAAGTTTAATTTAGGAAAACCCTTCTTTTCCACTTACAAATGCAGTGAACGCATCCTAAATATCAAAGAAACTGATGTAAATGTCTGTTTGGAAAATAATACATCAACCAAAGAGCAAGGAGTAGTGGAACAAAGTTTTTTGTGGGTGCAAAACATGAGTTAAATTCTCCTTGGAGTTTGGGATCGAAAGGCATAGGTGATCTGTTAATGGAGATTAGTGAAAGACTTCAAATACATTGCTAACTCGAGCATTTGTCTTTCATTCTCTGCTTTTCTTGAACATTTAAAGTCAGAGGAGAACATTGAGGTTATATCAGGACCCACCCTCTGCTCCCTTCACTACATTGTAAGCAGAACTCACCTTTGCTGTGTATCAGAAGAGCACAGAGGCTCCATCTTTGCTTTCAGGCAGCCCCTCCCCCAATCCCTAATGCTTATTCCCTACGCAGGGGGCTTCCAGATCTCAAAAATCCTCCAATATAGTATTGGATTCATCTGTGATTTAGATAGATGTTCCTTGAAAAGCTCTTGTATGAGGAGTTTGAAAATAGGTCCCTGTGTCACGGACTCCGTGGAGTCACAACCACATGTATTTGAAGCACAGAGTAATGCCTGACCAGATGTGGTTTGGCTCGTGATGTTTGTCATGCATTGGTTCACCACTACCTTCTACTTTGCCCTGGGAGAAAGGACTGGGGCCAAACCATTCCTGAACAGAGACATAGTAAGAATTTAGGATGCATGTATTTTTTTTAATTGAAAATAAATTTTCATACAATTCTAACACATGTGATTTTAATTTTCATAATATATTTCATTACTAATTATGTTCAATAAATTCTTTCTTATAATGCTTTATTTACTGTGCACATACTCAGTAAAGCTTTGGAGAGAGAAGATGAGGTAGTCTGGATGTAAACACTGACAGAATCACAGAAAAGTCAGATATGTAAGTTCTGGTGTATTTATTTACACTTTCTTGTAAGACAACGGACTACAACTCAGAGGATATTCTTAATATTTTTTCAGTATGAGAACATTGTCACTTCCATTGATGTCCACTTCATATTTGTAGGTGAGGCTCCAATTTCAAGAAGACAGCCTGAGATTACCATGGCTGCAGGTTGTCACTTCTAGTGGGTCTACAGCAGGAAAACAGCATTCACACAGACTTCAATTCCTGAATATCTTACATAAAATATTTTGTATAATAGAATTTACAATTTAGCAAATGTAATGGAAGGTTGTATATTTTCTTACATGTGAGCATGCAAGCATGCTGTTTTCAAGGACAAAGCTATGTTGGTTTTTAGGTTACTTAGGATTTAATGTGAATATCTGCCCAAGCAAGCACTCATCACCTTTGCCTTCTGAGATTAGGGTGCTCAAGACTACTGGGAACAGAAACACTTCCCTTCCATTTTTTTTTTTTTAAAGAAGGATCTATACTCCCTGTCTCCAACCTCAGTTAGTAGTAACCAGTTCCACGCTGATGTTCAAGAGTAGCTGTTCATCACTAATCAGATGTCTTTTAAAAAAACTTTTATTGTAACTTTATTTTGTTTTTACTATTTTTATTATTACCCAGTAATGTATTTATTTATTCACTTTGCATCCTGACTGCAGTCCCCACTCATTTTCTTCCCTCACAGGGCCTCCTCTCTCCTCCCCTTCTCTCTGAGAAGTGGGAGGTCCCCCTTGGGTACTAACCTACCTAGGCATCTCAAGTCACTGCAGTACATTCTTTTCCACTGAGGCCAGACAAAACAGCCCAGTTAAGGGAACAGGATCCACAGTCAGGCAACAGAATCAGGGTAAACCCCTCCCCCGCTCTCCAGTTGTTGGGGAACCTGCAACAGGGGAGATGGGGCTAGGAGAGTGAACAGAAACCGGACGGGGGTCGGGGGGATCTTTAGGATGTACCAGAGACTTGGTATGGGGAGGCTCCAGGGAGTCTATGAAGGTGACTCTAGTTGAGACTTCTAGCTGGGTTAGGGGGTGGGATATAAAGCCTAAAGAGGCCATCTCCTATAGCTAGGCAGGACTCCCAGTATAGGAAAAGGACACCAACACATCCACAAAACCTTTGACTCAAAATTTGTCCTGCTTACAAGAAATGCTGGGGCAAAGATGAAGCAGAGACTGAGAGGGTGGCCAACCAATGATTGGCCCAACTTGAGACCCATCCCATGGGCGATAAAATCCTGACACTACTAACAATACTGTTATGCTTGCAGACAGGAACCTAGCATAATTGTCCTCTGAGAGGCTCCACCCAGCAGCTGACTGAATCTGATGCAGAGACTCACAGCTAAACATTAGATGAAGCTCTAGAAGTCTTGTCAAAGAGTTGAGGGGCAGGGAAGGATTGAGTAACTCAGAGAGGAAAGGGACTCCACAAAAAGACCAACAGAGTCAACTAACCTGGACCCTTGGAGGCTCCCAAAGACTGAACCACCAACCAAAGAGAGTGCAAAGGCTGGACCCAGGTCCTCCGGCACATATGTAGAAGGTGTGCAACTTGTTCACCATTTTTTTAAGAGACAGAAATACATAAGTTGGATAGATAGGGAGAGGACCTGAGATCTAATATGAATTGAGGAAATATTATGATCAAAACATAGTGTGTGAAATTCTGAAAAAATTAAAAGCATAAAATATTTTCAGTCACCTAAAGTTTAACACATTTATTGGGATTAAGTTTAGTAACAACAGAAAGATACAAAGTAAGTGGCTTTAAAAAGCAATTCCTTGAAGCCCAGATATGTAATCTGAATTATTTGGGAGGCTGATGTAAGGTGGCTACAAGTTCAAGACCAGTTTGGGAAACTCAGTGAGTTTCTGTTTTAAGACAAACCAAAACAATAAAATAAGATTGCTGGATCTCTAACTCAATAATAAAATTGTTGCTGAGTGTGGCAAGGTTCTGGGTTCAGTCCCTAGTCCCAGAAAGTAATCACTGCCATTACAACAAAATATTCTTTTATTTCTTGTGCATAAGAAGACAGATTCATGCTTTTATATTTTACTGCTCTGCCTTTTGTGGTTGTTGTGGTCAAATTAAATTAATGGTCCATGAAAGTTAGTAGAGCTATAATTATCATACCTATATGTTCCAGAATGAGAAAGAGGAAAAATAAAACACCCTTTGTTTTATGCACATTTCTTGAAAGTTGCAAGTATGGCGCATACTGCATATATGTAGCCAGAACTTAGTCTTTTTGTGTTATCTACCTCTCAAGGAAAATGAGGAATGTTATATGTTTTCAGAGTTGCTATTTGCCCAGCTGTAATGACAACCCTATTACTATAGAAGTAGGGAATGACAACTTAAGTCATCTCAAGCTTTACTTTTGGACACAGAGTACAAATCAAATTTTATCTTCCTGATCCCTCTTTCCCTCATTCTCACCAGCAGCTACCCACTTAGGCGAGAAATGTGGGAGTCACTGTAATTGTGCCTTCTGCTTCCCCCATCAAGTCAATCAAAGCTACATAGTTTTGTCACACTGTATATGTCATAGTCACCTTATCAATTCAGTAGGCATCCCAGGTAGTGGTCCTCATTGCTATTCTCTGATGAAAGCCTGACATCTTTTGGAAGACTTCAGCATCCATGTTGGATAACATGTTGGATAACAAATCCAATATTATCAATTATTTGAACCTCTTATCTTCAAATACTTTCCTTTAAGCTTGGCTATTCAATATTTACAAGGTATTAATACAAATTTGTTACACACTGTCAGTTCTTTAAAATCACTAATGGAGACATTGTGTCCCTTTTGGTTCTTCCTGCTTATGTGCTCAAATGCCCCAATTCACTTATCCTTTGGGTTTGTCCTAACACCTGACATGATGAACCTCCTGTGCTTTCCTTGTTCTTCAGTCCCTCTGTATCTTCACTTGATGCTCATCCAGCTTGATGACACACTAATTTCATTTCTGTTTGGCCATTGTCTTTCGTTATCACCACTGTCTTATAATTGTATTGTGATAAAACACCATTACTAGTAGCAACTCGGGGAGAAACGGTTTGTTTTATCATACAACTCTTAGGTTACACTTAATTATGATGGGAAATCAGGACAGGAACTCAAGGCAGGAACCTGAAGACAAGAACAGATGTGGGGGCCATGGCGGAATGCTGTCTAGTGTCTTGCCCCTCATGATTTGCCCCTCATGACTTGCTCAGTCTTTCTTTTGTATCTCAGGACAATATGCTCCAGAATAGCACTTCCCAAAGTGGACTGACCCCCTTTACAACAATCATTAATAAAATGCCCCATACACTTACCCTTATGCCAGTCTGGTAGGAGTATTTTTTTTTTTTTATTGAGGTTCCATCTTTCCAAACAACTCTAGCTTGTGTCAAGTTGATAAAACATTGCCTCTCTTCAGTTTGACGCATCAACACATCACTACTAAACTACAACATTTCTTTTCTTGCTTATTCCTAATATCTCATATTAATGTCAATATCTCAATATAAAACACATTTCAAGTTTTAAAAGTCCCACAGTTTTAAAAAAACTCAAACTTTAAAACTTTAGTCTCTTTAAAATATCCAGTCTAAGTAAAACTTCAAAGTCTCTTTAAACTCCAATATGGGGGTGGGGAGACAGATAAAACTGAGGGGCATTTGAAGAATAGTATGTAAATCTAATACAGTAGAAGCTTCCCAGAATATATGCATATATGAAGAAAATATAAATGAAAATTACAAATAAGGAAGGTGTGGAGGAAGAATCCCTACTGGCTATGTCTTGTAGGGAAGATTCAAGTACTGGAATGCGTTACTTCTAATTGGAATGTTGACCAAAGGGATCCCATAGGAATCATCAAACCACCAAGGCCATTGCCAACAGTATAGGTTGCTCTCTACAAACTGACTGTCAAGGCTTTATTGCTGAAGACAGCATTTATAGAACTCACTGAACACAGAAAAGTCCAGCTGGTGTCAACAAAGAAACTTCATCCCTATGTTCTAGTGTATTTAGTACAAAAATACTCTGCACGCTACCAAATGAGAATGTAACACCAAACCATGAGGGTTGGGCAATGTTCTGATCTGTGAATATAGCAATATGTCATTAGGAAGTCAATTTATTGCTATGTTCCTTTAGCAGAATATTAGTTTTCCTCTATGACCCATGACCTATCTATTCTCAGGTTCTTGGCCATGTTATCAGTATCAGATATAAGGGTTCCATCTTGCTTAAATCTAATTTTTAAAAAGTGGTTAGTTATACCCATAACATTCTTGCCACTATTACAATAGTATATCTTATAGGCAAGTCACTGTTGTAGGTCACAAGGTTTGGTGTCAGATGATATTGTTGATTACTTTTCTTCTCAGGCAGTGTGCAGAGTACCTTCTAGAGCTATGAAAACTAGTCAGTTGTCTGGCCCTTCTAGTTGGACACAGTTCAATTTCTTCATGTTTGATGACATAAGTAAGTTATGGCCTCAGCAGCAGGGCCTTACCATCAGGCTATTGAGAATAGCTAATAGCCTTTGCAATAGCCTGTGATATTTCTGGAGAGAGTCTATGGAACCATTTTGGCCCAGGAATCAGCAATGTGTAACCCGTTCCTTGTACTGGAGATTTTACTAGATGGCATAAGATACCCAGTGGGAGCACTGTCTCCCCATTATGTGGTTTCTTTCATATATGGTCATATTTTAAGAAGCCTTATGGCAGTGGATCTCTGTATGGCTTTTCAAAAGTTCTTTAGTGTTAGTAGTTTTCCATATTTCTTCCTTTATTTTTCCGTCCTTCCCTCTCTCCTTCTAATCCTCGGATTCTAGTTTCCCCTTTATCTCTTGGAACAGCATCTTCTTCCCTCTACTCTCTTATTAGCTATCCAATGTGGTTATTTTGAACAGAGCACACATATCTAAAGCTTAAAAGTTATAAGAGAAAACATAAAATATTTGTCTTTTTGCTTCTAGCTCTACCAATTTACCTGTAAGTTTCATTTTTTTTTTTTTTTAGTATTTGAATAATATTCTGTTGTGTAAATGTACTGCATTTTTATTATCCATTGATCGGCCGTTTACAATTCTGGCTATGAACAGAACAACAATGAACATAGATGAGGAAGTTGAATATTGTCATTTTCCAGTTACTGTTTGAGAATCTTGATGAAGACTTGAGTGACTCTCTAGGTTGCTTTTGGTAGGGTAATTACTTTCACAACAGTAATCTCAGTGATCCACGTGCATTGGAGAGCTTTTCATTTTCTAATTTCTTCTATTTTGTTTTCAATGTTGGTCTATCCCTGCATCTTGGGCTGAATCCAACTTGATTTTTGGGGATAATCTCTTTTGATTTTTTTGGGGGGGGGATTTTGTTTGCAAGTAGTTTATTGAGACTTTTTTGGATTTAAGTACATAATAGATATTGATTTATAATTTTATTTTTTGTTGGGTCTTTGTGATTTTGATATTAGGGTAATAATGGCTTCATAAAACAAATTAAGAAATGTACTTTCAGTTTCTATTTTGTGGAATAATTTGAGGAGTACTGACATTAGTTCCTTGAAGGTCTAGTAGAATTCTATACTCTCAGGTAACAGTCCATCACTGAGGGAAGTCAGAGCAGGAATCTGGAGGTAGGAACTGAAGCAAAGGACATGGATGAGCAATGCAGTAAGCAGCACTCCTCCATGACCTCTGCCTCAGTTCCTGGGTCTGGGTGTATTTCCCAAGGGACTTTCAGGGGTCGTTTTCAATGTTCTTTTATCTTCAAAATGACTTTTGATGCCCACAGAACTTTGCTTCTATGAAATAATTTATAGCTTCGCTTCTGGCTAATTCCCTCCCTGGCCTGAGATCCTCTTAGGAGGCATTCCAGTATGTACATACAAGTCTTGCTACCTAAGACATGTCCATTTGACCATAGAGGTACAATGTCCTTGTCAAGTCAAATGAACAACAGTCTCCTTGAATGGCCTTTCTATGCCTTGCTGAGTTGAACTTATTTGTCACCACTGAATGTGTATGTATGTAAGTTAGCTCAGCATGTCTACTCTGTCAGCAAACTCCACTGTGGAATACCATGCCTGTCACGTAGGCATCCCTTGGTCTCTGAGAGCAATTTTCTTAGACTCTCCTTTACATGACTCACTTCGGAGGAGGGTTTGAATCATCCTTCTGTGGATGACCAAAGCCACAGCTTTTCTCTAAGACAGTGGTTACTAGTTTCAGCAGTTTCTCTTCTCTCATCTTTTCAGATAGAGGCTACCGGGTGATGAGAAGATAGTTTCTAATGCCAGAGTTGATTCTTTCAGTTCCTGGATGTTCTCTAAGACTATGCTCCATGGTTTTCTTTAGAATACATATGGTCAGTAATTGTTGTTTTCATAGCATTTGGCAAGTTTTAAATCAAGAGTAAAGCTGCATTTAATTGCTTGCAAACAAATAGAGCAGACAACTTGGTTCCTTTTACTCTTCTGTCATAGCTGGGTACTGAATCCCTAACTGCAAGCATCCGTTTCTCCTTGCCTTTTAACTCTGGATGTGATGCAATTAGTAGTTTTGTGTTTCTGTTGCCTTGACTCTTCTGCCATGACGAACCTGGAATTATGAGCTAAAACAAATGATTGCTCAGCTATATTTTCTTGTCAAAGATTTTTTTTTTTTTATCACAGCAACAGAAATGAAACTAGGACATGTTCTAAATAATATTTCTACAAAGACACAAAAATGGCCAATAAGATACAATTATGCCCAGCATCATTATTCAGGAGAAAATTGCAATAGCAAAGCATCACAGTGGTATATCACTCCAATAAGATAAATTTAACATAAAAGATAATAGCAAGTGTTGACAAGGACAGGCAGAAAGCAGAACCATCAAGCTGTGAATGGAAGATGGTGATATTAAGTTTGAAGCATACGAAATACTTTACAACAGCATATGTGAATATACTACTATCAAAGGCATGTGCATAAGACATGCAATTGCACATTTTAAATTATGTGAATTATAGCTCAACAAAGCTGAACTATAAAAAGAAAACAAACAAAAAACAAAAAAGAGAGGATCAAGACCTTAGTCTGGTAGAGATACAAAGGATTAATAATAGAATTTTATGAGAAAGTGAGTGTAGGGTTAAGGTGTGTGTGTGTGTGTGTGTGTGTGTGTGTGTATTTGTGTATATGTGTATATGCACATGTGATGTAGGGGTGTAAGCACATGAAGGTACACGTGGAGATTAGAGTTGATGTTGGGCTGTATTCCTTAATTCCTTCCACCTTATATTTTGAGACCCAGTCTTTCACTGGACCTGGAGATCTGTTTTGGTTAGGATGGGTAGCTGACAAGCTTCAGGGATCCACCTGTCTATACCCTGACTCTTGTGTTATCTCTGGGCGCATGGATGCCCATGGACAAGACTAGCAGTTCTACATGTTTGCTGAGGATCTGAACTCAGGTCTCTTGTTGGTTCAGCAAGTATGTTATCTACTCAGCCCTCTTTCTGTCTTTAACTGGGTTCCTGCCTTGTCTAAGCCTCTGGAGATTCTAGATTTCTGTCTGATGGGGTTTTTGAAAAATTTAAAATCCCACTGTTGATCTCTACAGAAGTTAATTTTTTGAAAGAAAATTTGATTGTGGAAATAGAGAAGAATCTTTGAAAGCATCATCTCTCATGGAAAGAAGGAGGTGGTCAGAACTACAATAAACTAAGCAAAGGACTGTCAGAGAAAGCAGAGTTTGTTTTCCTACAGTGATTCCAGGGCAGACACCACATGGACAAGAGCTCAACTTTAGTGATTCTGTCATTGAGGGAATATTTTCTCTGGTCAGGGGAAGGGATGCTGGAAAATAGATGAGGATCATATTCGAACTTTGAAGATGGGGGATCATGGATAACACTGATCTAGTTGAGATGTTGGCTGCCAAGCCTAACCTGAGTCCCACAAGACTTCTGATCCCCATTCCTGACACACATACACCAAATGAATGTAATAAAGAAGATAAAACAAACAATCCCACCCCCTGAAAAAATCCAAACCAAAAACCTTAGAAGATGGCAGCACATAGGTGTTTGGAAAAACTAGTACATTATACTGGGTCAGCAGCACAAATTACACAATGGAGCTTTGTAGTACCTCTGTGTATCAAAATCTGATTTCCAGACAACACAGACAAAAGTTGCTCCAAAGAACTTTTCTAAACAGGTTCCTCTTTCCATATGAAAAAGGCATAAAGGCATGGAGAAGACACTGGGGGACCTCCAGGCCTGTGTTCTGTCACCTGAAGACCCACTCCTCCACAGCAGAGTCTAACTATTAAAGCACCATGCAAGTTTGAGCATGGTATTCTCACCAAACTTCATGGAGAGATGGAACAAGTATTTCAAACTATGGATCATGGACCACATGCACCCCAGAATAGCTATGAATGTAATGTAGCTCATCAAAAATCAATTTATTTAAAATACAAAAAATAAATCTGGAAGATAGAAAAAGAAGTTGGGTTCAGAGAGATCTGGATGCAGGAAGTTCCTATTGGAGGAGGGTACCCTGAGGGATTGGAGTCCTGGAGTCAAAATTTAGGAGGCCCCCAAGGTTGTGAGAGTGGGGGAAGTCTTAGCTCACTAGTTGGAATGAGGGTAGGGATTGCATGTGTCGGCTCCACTCCAGTGTTTTCCTGGGAGCCTCTCAGGACCAGGAACACGAAAGAGTCTGACAATGTTGAGAGTTTTCCTACAGATGCTAACACTGCACGTCTGTGCTCGGCTCAGTTAGAGGAGTTTTCTGATGCTACATAATCGGTTGCTTAGCAAGCGTGTCATGGTTTTCAGGAACACTGGAATCACATGCTCTTTTCACAAGGAACATTATATGATTTAACTCTTTTAAATTGGAAACATTGGCGCTTCCGGAGGTTCGAGCCATACCTTCAAAATTAGAATTACAAATGCACCTACATAACATGTGCTGCTGACTCCATTGGCTGGGTTGGGTTGAGTTCAGGTGAATGAGAAGCAAAGCAGGGAACTAGAGGAGGCTTCAGTGGCTCCTTCCTGGGCATGCTGGATCCTTTCTGAGACTTAGTGCTGGGATTCTTCTGTCAGTTTGTATTTCCCAGGTTGCTCTCTTCCCAGGCTCTTTATTCTTAGGGTAGAAATCCAAATTCTTCCTTTTTATGCCCGGATGCTGCCCAGCATGTGTTTAATTCAGCTCTCTCACACCTTTGCAAATCATCCTGCCATTAAAGTTTTATTACAGCTTCTGGGAGATTTTTTTTTTTCTTCTGGGACTTTGGATGGCACCAAAGGGGGCACTATTTAAGAAAAGGACATTGCATTAGAATGGGAAGGAGCTTGGCCACTAATTACTTTAGTAGAAACCGGAAAACATTTTACTTTTGAGTCTTTAGGGGCAGGGAATTGTCTTCTGATTCTAAATCAGAATGGAGATAAATGACTGCAAGAGAAAAGAGCAGGTTGGACTTGGGAATTAAAAAGTCATTTCTAGAAGACCCAAACTGGTTAACTTGGATGCCATCTCATATGTTTTAGGGGGATTAAAAATCTCTCTCTCTCTCTCTCTCTCTCTCTCTCTCTCTCTCTCTCTCTCTCTCTGTATCTATCTATGTATCTCTCTATGTGTCTATCTACCTTCACCTATTTTTTTTTCACGATCTCACTATGTAGAAGCAGAAAATACCAATGGAAACCCCTCAAGCCCTGAGTAGTTGCAAAGCTGCATTTCCTCTCCACAAAGAAGACGTAGATGGATGCAATGACACAGGATGCTGGAAAGATCTAGAATTAGAAGGAATTCTTATGGGAGAAAGTGTCTGTTTCTCAAATTTGATTCTCAAATGCTGTAATTTCAAGAGAAAAACAAAACAAAACAAAAACAAACAAAAAATCCTGACCAAGCATGACTGACGTATGCAGAGGGGAGTGACGACCTGACAACTCAAGATCCCTTAGATTTGTGCCTCTACTGCTCGAGGTTCTCTTTCAGGCTCTGTGGTGGTTTGGATGAGAATCCTCCCCACAGCAGCAAATGTTTGAATATTTGGACCCCAGCTAGTGGAACTGTTTGGGAAAGAATAGGTGTGGCCTGTTTGGAAGAGGTGTGTCTCTAGAGGGTAGACTTTGAGGTTTCAAAAGGCTGGCACCATTTCAAGCTAACTCTCTCTTCCTGTTTGCTGTTTGAGATGTAAGCTCTCAGCTCTTCCTGCTGCTGTGTCTTCACTACACTACCACGGACTTTAACCCTCTGCAACCATAAGCCCGATTAACCTTTTTCTTTTAGAAATTTCCTTGGTCATGGCATTTTTATCACAGCAATAGAAAAGTAATTAATACAGGTTCAGTCTTGTTATCCATTCAGGTCTGAGTCTTTGTCATATTCTATTTTTTTCTACTCCATATGGGCTCTTATTTAATTTTACTATTCTGTCCCCATGTTCCATAAATTAAAAACAAAATAAATCAAACCATTGTCTTAATTTTCTTTCCATTGCTGTGATAAAGATAATTACCAATGGCAACTTGAAGAAGAAAGGTTTATTTAACTTACATATCCTGTGCCACAGTCCAATAAGAGACACTAAAGCAGAAACTCAAGAAAGGACTTGAAGGCAGGAATTGAAGTAGAAACCATGGAGAAACACTACCTTGCTGGCCTGTTTTCCATGATTTGCTCAGCCTGCTTTCTATATAACATGTAAGACCATTAGCCCACAGGTTGAACCACTCTTAGTGGTTCCTCCCACATTAGTCATCAATCAAGAAAATGTCACAGACTTGTCTACAGGCCAATCTGATGGAGGCATTTTCTCAATTGTAAATTCATTTACATTATATATTAATGCCTCTATGTATATCTGTATGAGTATGTCAGATCCCCTGGAACTGGAATTACTACAAACTACCATATGGATGCTGGGATTTGAACTTGAGTCCTACATCTTGCCAGCTCCAGGTCTTTGGTCTTCATTAATACAGTCTAAAATCTCTTTTACAGATAAGTCCAGAGGTTTGTTCACTAAGTAATTCTAGACTTTGTCAGGTTGACAATCAATATTAACTACCACAGACACTAAAAGAATAATGCAAAGCATTCATCACACTCAAGTCAACCCAATATAATCACTACACATCAGATTGCTTACACAAAGCTGTGTTGAGTGAGAGACAGTGACTGAAGAAACAAAGACAAGTCATCTATTATAGCACCTGTAAACGGATGATGACCAGAAGATGAGGAAACACACTGTCTTTTGCTACAGTGAAGTGGAAGTTTCTGGATATGTAAGGTGATACAGATTCATGTGGTTTTCTGCTAAGACAGACTCATATGGTGTTTAGCTGAGGCAAGACCTGTGGGAGGACGTGTGGTGCTTGGAGAGAGTATAAATAGAACTCAATGGACAGTTATTGTGCTTTCGCATAGCTAGATTTGCAACACTTTGTTGGTCTTGCATCTTTGCTTTATTGTGAGAGGCACAGTAGAGAATTCCTGGTGTCCCAGATAGTCCTGGTTGCTGACACTGACTCATGACGATTTGACAGAGGCCTGGATGTTTCTACCAGATTGTGCCACCATTGCTGATTTGTGTTTGCTATCTGACACTACGGAACTGGACTGCTGGTATCCTGACAGAGATCGGAATTGCCCCCAAGAAACTACTTCTAAACAGGTCCACAACCCCTTCTCCTATTTACCATCTTTTCTCTCCTACCTTCAGACAGTGGGCTAGAAGGGAGATCAGAGCATTTGAGAACCCTTATTAAAAGTAGGTTTTAAAAAAACTAACCCTATACTATAGTCTATGGAACGTAAGTATCTCATTCATTTCATGAATAAAGCAACACAAATATGCCTTTGGCAGTAAGAGCCAGGAAATGTATTTTTCTAAAGAACAAATAAGTCATTAATTATAAACTTTTCTTCTCCTAATCTGTGTAGAAGCCAAGTATGAAGCAAGCAGAAGTGTTCAGGGGGAGCATGAGCCTCCAACCCCACTTTCATTTAGTTCCATGAGAGCATCTGACAGAAAAAGGAAATGCCCTGGGAAAGGACAGAGCATAGCAAAGAGATGCCTCAAGATTACTACATGCTATGTGCATGTATATAATATATAACTTGTTTCTATCACATCATGGGAATATTTCAGATTTCCTGTAGGTCAGAGGATTACAGTTGTCTCCATTCAGACCAGCGATTTCTCAGTAAGTTCAGGAAGGATCATGCTTGTGTGCATGCCTATAACAAACTGCCAGTCTTCTATAGATCTGGAGCTTCTTCCACGGCCACATTTCAAGTATAAGCTCAGTGATGTCCAGGACTCACGAGTTGTTAGGGTTTCATCATGATGGCTCGTGAAATGATACATCACTCTAAAACTGAACACTATAGGATGTTAACCCATGATCGAAGTGTTTCATAAACATTAACTCTGTGTAACAAAGTATATGTCACAATATATACATTCTTAATTTTTTCTTTTCCTTTCTTTAAATTAAAATTTTTTTTTGTAATAGTAAAAGGATCAAACCCCTACCTAGAATTTTTTCAGGAAAATTAAAGCTGTAATAAACTATTTTTTGGGAGTTAGCTACAGAGATCAGTTGAATGGTCATAGAAGACTTCATAATGATGTCTTAGTTACCACTCTGGTAACTAAGAGATAAATGCTGAGTTTCTGGCATCTAGGGTATAAAGAGATGTCAAAAAACCAGTTGACTTGGTTGAAAAGTCTACCAAACAATTCTGTGTAATTTTCCTCAGAAATAAATGGGAATATATACTTCTCAACTTACTTCACAAAGTCAGAATTGCTTTTATATTAAAATAATCAAGATATTATAAGAATATGAATACAGACCTTATAAACATCTACCAAAAGCTCATCCAATAGGATGTACTAGGTATCTGTAAATAAGAAGTTGGACCAATGCTGGGCAGTGGTGCCCGCACACACCTTAACCCCAGCACTTGGGAGGCAGAGGTAGGCAGATTTCTGAGTTCAAGGCCAGCCTAGTCAACAGAGTGAGTTCCAGGATAGCCAGGGCTACACAGAGAAACCCTGTCTCCAAAAACCAAAAAAAAAAAAAAAAAAAAAAAAAGGTTGGAAAAGGTTGGGCAACTCACAATGTACTTCATTCATGGTTTTTTTGTGTGCATGTGTGTGTATGTGTGTGTGTATGTATGTGTGTGTGTGTATGTATGTGTATGTGTGTGTTTTGTCTATTTTTAGTTGGTTTGTTTTGATTTTCTTCCCTTTTCAGAGAGAGATAAAGATAATGAAGTTAGGTATGTAGGTAGTTAGGAGCTGGGAGAGGAAAGAATATGATCAAAATATATACACTGAAATCTATAGACTAAGTTCACTCAGGAGACCTGGGGCTGAATGGGTACCAGCTCAAGCAGTGGGGAAGAAGGCATTCACAAAGAACCGAGGATGTTTAGGGATTGCAGCAGGTAAAATTCAGAGACCATGGCAACAGATCAATGGTTACTTACATGAAGATATTATGGTAAACAAAAGAATTTTTCTCCAATCAAAAGTAAGAACAATCTCAAAACTAAAAATTTCAAAAGTCCAAAAGAAATCACAAAGATAGGTAAAAAAATGTCATAG